>NC_062541.1:18411388-18503888 GCF_022655615.1 Tachysurus fulvidraco
CTTTTGTGACATCTTGGATGAGTCGTCTCTGCTCTTGGAGTAATTTTGGTCTACTGGTGACTCCTGGGAAGGTTCACCACTGTTCCATGTTTCCCCCATGTGTGTATAACGGCTCTCACTGTGGTTCACTGGAGTCCCAAAGCTTTAGAAATGGCTTTATAACCTTTTCCAGACGGATAGATCTCAAGTACTTTCTTTCTCAGTTGTTCCTGAATGTCTTTGGATCTCAGCATGATGTGTAACTTTTGAGGATCTTTTGGTCTACTTCACTTTGTCAGTCAGGTCTTATTTAAGTGATTTAATGATAGTGAACAGGTTGGGCAGTAATCAGGCCTGGGTGTGGCTAGAGACATTAAACTAAGGTGCGATAAACCACAGTTATGTTTTAACAGGGGGGCAAACACTTTTTCACACAGGGCCATGTGGGTTTGTTTTCCCTTAATAATAAAATCCTTCATTTAAAACCTGCATGTTGTGTTTACTTGTGTTATCTCTGACTAATATTTACAATTGTTTGATGATCTGAAACATTAAAGTGATAAACGTGCAAAAAATAAACCACTGTAATCACACCACTGTATGTGATACACCTGTAACATCTCTCTCTCAGTGATTGTATCATATCACACTTCCTCTGTAGTCGAGAGCCAGGGGCCACGTCCCCTCTCCGTTCTGCAGAGCAGGCAGTAATCTGCCTGCATGCGGCAGCCGTGACATTTACCCAGGAAATTACCGTCAGTAACAAAGTCTTAATAAGAGAGAGAGAGAGAGAGAGAGAGAGAGAGAGATCAGTGGCACATCAACAGATAGATGAATAAAGAGATGGGTCAAACAAAAGAACTATTTTAGTCAATTCCTCTTATATTAATGATGTAATGTGTAGACAGTCAGTTAGGGAACTTTGATCAGCTGCTTCTTCTCAGCGCTCTGCTCACGTCTCTCTTATCAGCAATAAAACACCAAAAGGACATCATGTGATTTGTGTTACCTTGATGAGCACCAATTGCTCGTTAATATTTCATATGGCAACTCCCCAAAGCCCAGCTGGGTCCTAACAGGATGTGACTGACAGACGGCAGTCTGAGAGCCGTAACCATGGCAACACCTGGTCTCTCTTGGACAGAGGGCTGCGAGTCTCTAATTGGAATTCACTCAGTTGGATCAGAATTAGAATAAGAAAGGACTGAAATGGATTATAAGTTGTGTGTGTGTGTGTGTGTGTGTGTGTGTGTGTGTGTGTGTGTGTGTGTGTGTGAGATGGAGGAGGAAATGTTAAATGAGTTTTTATAACAGAGGGAAAAGTTTTTTGTGCTGTGTGTGTGTGTGTGTGTGTGTGTGTGTGTTTGGGTGTAACAGATTGTGTGCTGTTCATGAGAGTTTTTCCCCTCACATCATGGATGTGGCAGGGAGTGTGTGTGTGTGTGTGTGTGTGTGTGTGTGTGTGTGTGTGTGTTGAGGGATAATGCATTAATATTAATAGATGCTAATGTCCCCAGCTAGAGAGCTATACATGCTGGGTAACACAGGAGTATGGACCACAGGATTCCTCCGGTTTAGAATTCCACTGTTCCGGATTTACTCACCACCCTCACACACACGCACACACACACACACACACACACACACACACACACACACGCACACACACACACACACAGAGTTCCTATTACATTGGTAGGGTATTGGCATTAACTAGTACACTCCTGTAGATACATACATAATGCACCACACAGCCCTGAACCTGACCTCAACCGCACTGTCCAAAGGAAACATAGTTCATTTCTTTTTTTTTTTTTTAGAAGACAATTCTCTTCATGGTCACCACTGACATTTGTTATGTATTGCCCCCCCCCCCCCCAAAAAAAAAAACACACACACCTTTATATCTGTATGAATTGGTTGTGTTTTTTATGAAAAAAATGAAGAGATGAAAAATCTCTGGAGAAATTCTCTGTGTGTGTGTGTGTGTGTGTGTGTGAGAGAGAGAGAGAGAGAGAGAGAGAGAGAGAGAGAGAGAGAGAGAGAGAGAGAGAGAGAGAGAGAGAGAGGAGGCTAGCAGAGACATTTCTGAATGACTGGACTCAGACACTCAGAGACCCCTCACTGAGAGTCAGGACCTGAGAAGCACCACTTAAAGGTGACCTTTATGTGAAAGTAAACAGAGTGAAGCTGAGCAGAGAAGTTAGAGGAAGGGTTTTAAAATAAAGTCTGAGGGTCACACCAGCAGAAGAAAGAAGGATATAAAGCAGCATCTATTTTTGGCACAAGGCCCAGTGCTGTTGAAAGGTGTGTGTGTGTGTGTGAATGGTTTCTAGCTGAAATGTCACTAAGTGTGTAGTGATGTATCACAGTGTGAGTGAGCTGACTTCCTGTCTACCTGAGCTCAGGTGCTGTACCTGGGGAGCCTGCCATATACCCTAGTTGACCTTTCTGGATCAGCTGGCACATGGAGTTCACATCCACACACTGTCTGCAGTGGAGGCTTTAGATTTAACACACACACACACACAATCAGATGTGTGTGTGTGTGTGTACAGCAGTAGGGTGTAACATTGAGCAGGTGTGAGTTGTGAAAGGTGGTGCATTGATCAAGAGTTTTTTGGGAGGGAAGAGAAGTAGGGTGGGATAATGTGTGTGTGTGAGAGAGAGATGTGGATGGTGGAGGATCTGAAACAGAACAAAGGGCCAAGACACAAATGTGCTGAGGATGGAGATAACAGGAGGACAATGTGTGTATGTGATTAAGCATTGCATCATATTTCATTATTTGCTATACATATGATATCCACAAAAGCAGCTGTAACTGGATCTCCTGACTGTATCTGGATGATGTTATGCACGGTGCTGCTACTACATTATTGGCTGATTAGCGTGAATGTTCCTATTAAAGTGGCCAGTGTGTAGAATAGTGCATTAGTGATGTAAGGCCTGCAGTATCACTAAATATGTCAACACACACATCTGTGTCTGATCTGTGTCTGTGTGAAAACAGCAGTGTGACAGTATTTTTTGTCAGCATGTTCTCTCTCACACACTCTCACACACACAGATTCCCCCTGCCACATGACATGGAGTGTCGTACTGATGTTCTCAACTTCTCATACATCCATTTGCTTTATCTCAAGTCCACAAATAGTTCAGAAATCACACACACACACACACACTCACACAGTATCTAGGTGACTGACATGGCGCTTTCTGATTGGTTGCATGACTTTACAGAGTCTTGTCATGACTGGTGGTTGTGTTGTGCTGACAGTAATTTCCCTGTTTATATCTTCACACTTAACAGAGTGGGATTGAGGAGATGTTCAGTCAGGGCTGTGGTGTGGTGCTAGTGTGTTGACTAATAAACCTATACTAGACTCCACCAGAGATGAGAAACATTTCATTTGAAGTACATGTTCACACTGAATTAGTGATGAGCTTTTCTTGTACATTGAGGAACAAAAAAGAAAGATTGTTTGAAAAGGATTTTAATGTTTCGACATACAAACAATAGCCAGTGTCCATGTTTAATATGTAAAGTGTGTATTCTTCACGTTTCTCTCAGTCCAGCTGCAAAGCCTTCAATACACACCATGAAGAGACCATTAATGAGAAGGTAAAGGGATGAAGGTGTGGGGTCATGACCTCATTCAGCAAGAGGTTCCCCAAACTGAAACATGTCCTCAGAGTACAGGTCCTCAGGTAGCTTTTCGTCTCCATCAGCAAAGTACGTAGGGAACGGAGGATGCTTGTTCTTCTCTACGTGTCGAGGCAGAATAGTGTCTCGTACCTGAGAGAACAGGAATGTTTAATAAAGGCACCTCCATCTGCAACCAGCCAGCAAGGTTGGGGTGGGGGGGAGAGAGAGAGAGAGAGAGAGAGAGAGAGAGATTACCTTCACCAAGCAGTTTCGGTGGCCAGGAACAGAGCCGCTCACATACAAGATGTTATTTTTGGTGTTTACCCTCCAAACCTGACAAAAGAAACACACACACACACACACACACACACGTTTGTCCTTGTGTGTTAGAATATTGGTGCTGATGAAACAGGGTGTTTATATAGTGTGCTCACGTTAAGGACAATTCACTTCTACATAGTCAAGCATACAATCTTTTGACCTTCACGTGACCGTGACCTGGTTTATATCATTTTCAGCATAAACCTACTGCTGTGTGTGTGTGTGTGTGTGTGTGTGTGTGTGTCAGAGACAAAGAGAGAAATAGAGAGTGAGAGAGAGGTTTAACACAACTTTATTATTACAATTTAAAGCTGTACATTAAACCATGTCACAAGTTAAACAATCGAGATTCGAAATTTCATCATTAACAGACCATCATGAACTGTACATAAGACTTCATTCACCAAATACCATGAAAGCACATTTTATCATCTGTGAGGCTGAAAAATACAAATTCTACCTTCAACCTTCCAGACACTTCCACATCAATTCAGTGTCAGTGCTACTTATTTTTTATTGTTTTCCAGATCGCTAGCTTTGCAGTTTCCCTTAAATAGTTGACCAAACAAACTTTCTTTCTATTTAAAACTGTACTTCACTCCTCAACCGAACACCTTTTCAGAGAAAAGGTTCGTCAAGTGCCTGAAACAAGCTGTTAAGAAGTTTTAAAACCCTCCAGTCTTCTACATCTTAAGAAGAAATGCTCTAAAACTTCTGTAGCTCCACAAATCCTACAGTCTCTACTACTGCCTCATGTCTGTCTGTAGCTGTTGCCCATGAATAATCCTCCAGGCCAGCTGTCTGCTTTCCACAGGAGGTTTATACATGGACCTCCACCTGTCCCTCACAAGAAAGTCTGTCCTGGCCACCTGGAAGCACTGTGGCTTCTAAGCGAGTCCTGATGTGTCACCTTAACTGTGGTGAGCTACATTATCTTCTTCGTTGCAGACTCTGCATGCCCAAGCTGAGGGGTGTTGAAGGACAGGATTGAACTCACAACTTCACCTTCTTGCTCATTTATCACAGGAGAGATTCTGCCTCCTCAGATCTCCACCAGTCCTATCCAGGGGGTGACTCAGCTTTACTACACCATGCACGGATACTTGTAGAAGACAGAAGTCTGGTGTGGATCATTGGGATGAGGAGAAGTGGTTCCTCTAAAACCCAGTGCTGTGGTTCATGGACCTCTCTGTACAGTAAACACAGTTCTCCATCCGGCACCTCAGCTACACCAAGCCTTGTCCACCTTCCTGAACAGGGAGATAGTCCTTCTGCATGAATCCACTGCTCTCTACTCCAAAAGAAGTCCACTATTGTCCTTTGTATCCTGCAGATCAGTTCCTCAGGTGCCTCCATGACTATGACTCTATGCCACAGGGTAGAAGCAGCCAGGTGGTTTTGAATCACAACCCTCCCTCTGTATGACAATTGTGGTAATAGAAATTTCCATTTAGACAATCAGGCAGACACCTTTTTCCAGCATTCTCTTCCAATTTCTTTTCTGAAACTCTGTTCCCTAAAAACAGCCCTAAAATGTTCATCCCACCCTTCTCCATATTAATTGTCCTGTACTAAACGTTGTAAAATCATCAGTGTAGGCCACTAAAGACACTCTAACCCTAACTCTAAGTATCTATGCCTGCCATCATGGCTCCACTGAGATCCTGTTTTAACCTGCACAACAATGGTTCGATAGCAAGACTGTATAATAGGCCAGAGAGAGGACAACCTTGTCTACTGCCCCTTAACACAGGCATTGGTGCACTTAACCCACCACCAGCTTTAACACAGACAACAGTATAGCAATTGGATGTAAGAAACAAACTGGCCACCAAACCCAAAGTTCTTTAAAATATTACAAAGATAAACATGGTCAACTCGATCAAATGCTTTCTCCTGGTCTAATGAGAGAACACCAAGCTTACGTCCCATATTAAACAGAGACTGTCCAGAATTGTCCTCTTAGGCACGCAGTATGTTTGGTCATTTTGAACCAGTGAGTCCAGACAACATTTCAGACTATTTGCTAAACATTTTGAAAATATTTTATAGTCTGAACACAATAAAGAGACTGGTCTCCAGTTTTTAAGGAGTCCTAAATCCCCTTTTTTGAGGATCAGGGACAGAACCGGTCTGCAACAGCTTGTGGGGGCTTATTGTCCTAATAAATTCCTAAAACATTGATAAAACTCATCAGGCAGTCCGTCATTTCCAGGGGAACGGCTGATAGTTAGCTGGTGCATTGTCTCTGTAAGCTCTTGGGATGTGATCGGGTTGTTCACTGATCGCCGCTGCACATCCTCTATAAGGCTTTTTCAGAGTCACAACATTCAGCACTGTATAAGTCTCTATAGAATCCTGCTTCCTTATTTCCACCAGATCGGATGTTACACTTCCATCAGAACAATAACGATACCACATTTGCTTTTCCTGTCCACTTTTACACTCATGGTTAGAAAGTAAGAGGTGAGAGAATCCATGTCTCTGCCCGTACTGCCCCCAAAAGCAGCCTGTAATAGTTTAACATTAAAGTGTCAGTAACTAGGTATTAAGATGATGGTCTGACACACTATTGGGTGAAATAAAGGAACTCATCCCTTTATTATTCCACACCATACCCATGTAAAATCTGCCCAGCCTCGCAGCACTTACTTTTAACCAAGTTTAATGTCTGTGTTTCTACTTCTCCATAAAGCTACCAATTCAAACTCATTAATAATATTTGACAGAACTGTACCTGACTCATTATGAGGCTCCTCCCCAGTCCTGTTGACTGTAACATTAGGGGTGCAGTTCCAATCCCCTCCAATAATTAGACAGATACCACCATCGAAGTTCTAAAGATATGTTTCAGCTCCATAAAGACTTCCACCTGCTCAGACCTGTAGTTTGGTGCATAAACATTTACCTTTACAAAAACAATTCCTCTAAATCCTAGTGTAATTAATATTATTCATCCTTTAACAATTTCTTCCATTAGTAAGATGTTAACGTTTATGTTTTTAGAGAATAAATTGGCTAAACCTGCACTAGTATTTGTTCCATGGCTTAAGACAGATTTTTCCTCCCAGCAGAAGAAAAGAAGAAAGGATAGAAACAGATAAAGATAAAGGGATAGAAGACACTGTGTGGTTTAGCCATGTTATTTTAAACATTAGTTTTGTCCTCTCTCATCTTTTGTCCTCTCTCATCTTTTGTCCTCTCTCATCTTTTGTCCTCTCTCATCTCTCGTCAATATTTTCTTTAACTAAAACCTTTTCTTTTTACTCAAAGCTTCATAACTAACTGTTTTTTGCAACATTAGGACTGAAGCTATGAATATTTCCATCTCCATAAATAAATCCTTCACTTCTACAATTTTGCCAAAGGATAGATCTAAGAATGTATTAATTTCTTGTAGAGTTTGTGTATCTGCCGTTTGTCCAAACTCAGACATGTCAGAGTGTATCGTCATCTATCTCTGTATCTGTGCTCATTTCAGCTCAATGTGACCCACCAGGATGTTCCACACTGTCTACATCCACATCAGCCTTTTCTTTTACTTTATCATCCTCATCAGTAGTCACTTTGTTTACAGTCATCACTGCTACATCATTATCATCCTTATTCTGATGGAGAACAACATTGTTAATCAGATCAGTATTATTAATGTCATTCTCATCTGTACCTGAGTTTCCTCCAAGTTGACCCCATTATAGTTCATTCCAACAGCAGCAGTAACACTGAGTCCGGCAGCGTCGACTGGTCCAGCTGAAGGACTAGGAGCTGCAGCACCAACAGGCTTATTAACACCAGCATGACCGGCAGTCTCCTCTCTAACCTGGGCTTTATGAGGACACTCCTGTGCCCGATGTCCTCACACTCAAAGCACTTCATACTGCTGGTGTTCCCATACACCATGTACACCTTCCCCTCTTGCCACACCCTAAATGACGCATCTAGTTCTGGTTCGCTCAGAAACAAACACCTGCCTCCTAAACAACATGACGTTTCAAGGCCATGTTCCCCCCTGCCGCATGACACCTTTGGCAAACTTTCCATATTGTGCGAGTCCCGGTTCAATTTCATGGTTATGAAAGAAGGGCAGCACATTAGTGACTCTGGTAGTTGGAGTAGCTAGAACAAAACCACCACTATTCTGCTGCTTACCAAGCGATTACCTTCTGACAAACACCACCACTGCCTTGTTCACTCTGATGCAGAAGAAATGTTGCCCTTGCTATTTTTCTTTGAAAGTAGTCACTCACCTCTACGCCTGCTTTTCCTTTTGTTTTATCCAAAAAGCTCATTTCCTCAACAGTATACAAATCATTATCCACTGCTCCTGTAGCATCAGTAACATCTGACCACTGCTCATCATCCCTCATGCTGACATCAGTACACTGAGATACCACATGGAGATCAGCTCTGCCTCCCTCTGCACCTCCTGCCTGTACTACATCACTGGACACACACATTACCTCATCGCATTGAGTCGCACTTATTTCAGTGAGTCACATTCTCACTATTTATAGAGTTACATTCAGGCTGTTTCACTTATCATTTTATCACCATTGTCTCTCACCTCATTTTGCCCCTTCACCTGCTCAGTATCTCCATCCACCTGCTCAGTATCTCCATCCACCTGCTCAGTATCTCCATCCACCTGCTCAGTATCTCCATCCACCTGCTCAGTACCTTTCCCTTCCCCTTTATCCTCAGTGAGATGATGAGTGTTATTTACTTTATCTTGGGAAGTAGATGAGCGCGGATCATTATTCACGTCTTTATGACCGAGATGTCCACATACAAAGCACCAGAGATTCTCCGTACTGGTGTAAACCATGAAGGATATTACTAAGGTGTGGTCTGGTGAGCTCAGGAACATGTAAACTCAGAGCTTTGTTTTGACATCCTAGCTGGATCACTTTAACAAGAGTTGCAATTTTTCCAAATCTCTTTAATTCTTTAGTGATGGCTTTGTTTGGTGACAAATCACCGTCTCTAATGTTTTGCCTTTTGTGACAGAGTGGACAGAAGGGTAAAAGTCACATGAGCTTCTCTTACCCATATTCTGTCCACTGCTAACTGATTTACTAACAACTCGTTCTTTAGATAAACTTCATGCATGAAGCAGACAGAACATTCTCAAACCCCACTTAATGACCTACAACCACAAGCAGCTCTTCCACAGTCACACCAGGCTCCGACACACTCCTGCACCCGTTACAGAGGGAGAGGGGGGGAGAGAGAGGGAGAGAGAGAGAGAGAGAGAGAGAGAGTGTGTGTGAGAGTGAGAGAGCGCACCTTCAGGCCAAAGGCTGTGTCATAAACATTCCCCATTCTGCCAGGCATCTTCTTCCCTTTGAAAACTTTGGCAGGATCCTGCAAGGACACAGGGCACAAATTTATACACTCATGAAGGTAGAGAATATGGCACCCCCCCTACCCTCACCTACCCCCCCACACTCACCCCTCCTGGCCCCAGTGATCCTGGTCTCCGGTGGGTCTTGGTTTGTCCATGGGTAGCTGGCTGACCTTTGAATCCCCAGCGTTTCATCACTCCCTGGAAGCCCTTCCCGATTCTGTTTAACATCATCATCATCAACTGGTTCTTACACAAGGTTAAAGAAGAATGAATCATGTAACTGATCTGATCTAGAACACCTTTTACTTACTGTTTAAAGCAGAAGCAAGAACACACCTGTACAATATAAGTGATGTGTTACAGTAAGGCCATGACCTCCACCCTCACCACCTGTGTAACACGAGACTACAGCTACTGTATTAAATTACAGGCCTCAGCAGATCCTCAATGCAATAGAACTCAACTGAATTCAACTAAGGAAAATATCCACAGCAGCCGAGCACTGAAATTCACTGTAGTTCACAGGAGATAGAGTTCAGAGACACTTAATCTACTCTACGGTCATCATCTCCAGTACGAAAGCATCACATGACTGCTCACAGACATGATTACTCAACTGCATATAGCCAATTAACAACAATAATAATAACTAGAACGGTACATTTGCTGAAGAAAATGCAAATGTTGCTTGCACGTGGCAAGTTCCCCTCTTATGATTTCGCTTATTTTGGGGGCGGGGCTACACGTCACGTGAATACCCGGTGGGGTGCCAATACTTTTGGATAAAAGTGTATTGACTGGGGGACAATACTTCAAGGAATCATTGGACTGATAGTGTGGAGTTGATAGTTACATGTATTGACAGTGTGCTTTACATCTACAGAGAGATTTTTAAGAATTCCCCATTCAAGTCTATGGGAAAAAACACCCTTTGAGCTTCCATACTGGGAATCCTGGAATTCTGATCGCTTATAAAAACCATAGCACACCTCTCCTCAATGAGCCAGTCGATTTGACACCTCATTTATGGGTCTAGGACAAAAGCTGCGGGACAAGTTACGCGCCGAAAAAGTGTCCAGAATAATAATAATAATAATAAGAAGAAGAAGAAGAAGAAGGGTGGCAGGGGGGAGCTGTGTGCTGGTGTAAGGGTGTGTGTGTGTGTGTGTGACAGTGTGTGAGAGAGAACATGCTGACAAAAAATACTGTCACACTGCTGTTTTCACACAGACACAGATCAGACACAGATGTGTGTTGACATATTTAGTGATACTGCAGGCCTTACATCACTAATGCACTATTCTACACTCACTGGCCACTTTAATAGGAACATTCACGCTAATCAGCCAATAATGTAGTAGCAGCACCGTGCATAATATCATCCAGTATGTATGTAACCTAGTGAACCAGCATTAATGTATTCAGTGTTAGAGATTTAAGCACTTATGTACGTCGCTCTGGATAAGGGCGTCTGCCAAATGCTGTAAATGTAAATGTAAATGTAATCCAGATACAGTCAGGAGATCCAGTTACAGCTGCTTTTGTGGATGTCTAGCAAATAATGACATATGATGCAATGTGTGTGCACGTGTGTGTGAGACAGTGCGTGTGTGTAGAGCTCTTACGTTTTAGCTGTGACATCCACATAGTGTCCAGGACGAAAGTGTGCAGCATACAGAGGAGTTCCTAAATAAACAGAAGAGAATAATTATGATGAACATGTTTTACTTCCTGAAGTAGTGAGAGTCAGAGGGACAGGATCACCATGGCACCATACAGGATGTAGCATGCCCCCCGAACAAGGATGAGACTTACTGATGGTTTTTTGTGAACTTTAATACAAACACACAATCAACCAACCAACCTAGGAACTTTTGCCTCTTCTGAGGGGTTGCAAATATACATAAAACATTAGCCGTATTTGGAATATCACTATATAAACCTGCGCTAGCCAGAGCGCGCGCCTTGTGAAACAAAAGGGCTTTAGCCTTAGACCATGAATCAACTATGGAAAGCCAAAGGTTTCAAAATAAACGACAATCGCATTTCCTGTCATAAAACATATGGTTATTTACGCAGGACACTCCAACACCATCAGTACAGTGAAGGACTACAGACATCTGTCCACAGACTGGACTACTGCAGGTGTCTCTGTCAGGTCTACATATGTACACAGGTTCTCCACACCACCACACTGCTGTGCTCCTGTAGCTGAACACTTTAAACACTGATGCTTGTCTACTACAAACAGACCATCTTCCTCTTCCCCCAAAGCCCTCATCACTCCTCACACTGTACCTCACACCCTCAGATCTACAGCACTGCCCACTGGTCTCTCAAGACTCAAGATGGTGGGATGAACTTCCCCTAGAGGTCCAGACAGCTGAGTCACTGGATATCTTCAAACGATGGTTATAGACCTACTTCTTCATGAAACACTTCAGCTAGCACTTTATCTCTGTGTGTGTTGTGTATAAAAAGTCTTTAAACAGAGTTTTAGACTCAAGTAGGGCTGGGTGATAAGGCTGAAATCTGTATCACGATATCAGTGTTTCATATCGGTTGATATCGATATATATATAACTTTTTTTTTTAATGACCCATTTAAAATACGGACCAGGAGAAAAATATATTACATTTATACCTTTTTATTGTAAACTTCACCTTCCTCTGATCAGAATCCCCTCAGTTATTAAGACAGAAACGTCACCAACCAGGAAACCTCCAATAATTATAATGTAAACATGAGTCTAAAGTCACAATGAACACTTAACTATTATCTCTTAACATTTAAGGTGAGAAATGACAGAAAATGTAATAAATGCTTAATAAAGTGTAATAAAATAGTGCAAAGTGTTAAATATAAACAGAGAAAGCTGAGAGTTTAGTGTAAGTTCAGTGCTACTGTAGGAAGTTCACTAGCTGTTCACCTTCTGGTGAATAAAGTGTATAAAATAAGTGCAGTGTTTAGTAAAGAGAAATAAACCTGAGGTAGACTGAGATACGTCTGTAATATAAAACACAGACCTGAGGTAGACTGAGATACGTCTGTAATATAAAACACAGACCTGAGGTAGACTGAGATTAGGGCTGTAATATAAAACACAGACCTGAGGTAGACTGAGATACGTCTGTAATATAAAACACAGACCTGAGGTAGACTGAGATACGTCTGTAATATAAAACACAGACCTGAGGTAGACTGAGATACGTCTGTAATATAAAACACAGACCTGAGGTAGACTGAGATACGTCTGTAATATAAAACACAGACCTGAGGTAGACTGAGATACGTCTGTAATATAAAACACAAACCTGAGGTAGACTGAGATACGTCTGTAATATAAAACACAGACCTGAGGTAGACTGAGATACGTCTGTAATATAAAACACAGACCTGAGGTAGACTGAGATACGTCTGTAATATAAAACACAGACCTGAGGTAGACTGAGATACGTCTGTAATATAAAACACAGACCTGAGGTAGACTGAGATACGTCTGTAATATAAAACACAGACCTGAGGTAGACTGAGATACGTCTGTAATATAAAACACAAACCTGAGGTAGACTGAGATACATCTGTAATATAAAACACAGACCTGAGGTAGACTGAGATACGTCTGTAATATAAAACACAGACCTGAGGTAGACTGAGATACGTCTGTAATATAAAACACAGACCTGAGGTAGACTGAGATACGTCTGTAATATAAAACACAGACCTGAGGTAGACTGAGATACGTCTGTAATATAAAACACAGACCTGAGGTAGACTGAGATACGTCTGTAATATAAAACACAAACCTGAGGTAGACTGAGATACGTCTGTAATATAAAACACAGACCTGAGGTAGACTGAGATACGTCTGTAATATAAAACACAGACCTGAGGTAGACTGAGATACGTCTGTAATATAAAACACAGATCTGAGGTAGACTGAGATACGTCTGTAATATAAAACACAGACCTGAGGTAGACTGAGATACGTCTGTAATATAAAACACAGACCTGAGGTAGACTGAGATACGTCTGTAATATAAAACACAGACCTGAGGTAGACTGAGATACGTCTGTAATATAAAACACAGACCTGAGGTAGACTGAGATACGTCTGTAATATAAAACACAGACCTGAGACACTACAGTAACGTTGTGTGGAATATAAAACCTGCAGAAAGATGAAAAATAACTCAATTTATTCTTACTCGAATCATACTTGAACTATTCAAGTATATTTTTGTAGACTTATAATTAGAGCTGTAGCTATCGAATATTTTAGTAATCACGTATTCTACCAAAAATTTCATCGATTAATCGGATAAAATGTATTTTTGTTTAATTAAAGAGCAATATTAAACATACAAGAGAAAATAAGATGGGTCTCTTAAATTGAACAACTAATTGGTTTCCTTGAACTTTTATTTTTTAAATGCATAATATGCGATG
Source organism: Tachysurus fulvidraco (assembly GCF_022655615.1). Taxonomy (NCBI): domain Eukaryota; kingdom Metazoa; phylum Chordata; class Actinopteri; order Siluriformes; family Bagridae; genus Tachysurus; species Tachysurus fulvidraco. The sequence goes on from NC_062541.1 coordinate 18,425,135, forward strand.
CATACAACTATAATTTCTATCCCAAATAAACATTTAGATACCCACTGTTTCTCTGTCTCTACTTGTACTGTGAACAATGACAAAGTTGAGGCAAACTAAGGCAAATATTTAAAAAAACAGTAATACTAATACAAAAATACTGCCTTTAAGTCATGCAACTTAACTTTCAGAACTAAAAGATTCAAAATCTACAGATCAGCCATAACAAACCTTTACTGTGTAATTTGGAATGCTTTGTGGTATTTAAGGGGCAAAAAACATGGACAGGAACCTGGACCTAGAGACCATGCATGTTTCACACAGAGTGCTTTAAGCATATACGTATATATATTAATCAGAATAGAAAAGTCTCTCTCTCGTTTGTGCTTTAAAAGTCTTTAAAGGAGCATGTGATTGCAACGAAAAAAGGTATCAACATGCTCAGAATTGAGACTTGCCCTCCGTTTTGAAGAAATGTTTCCTGCTGCTGAAAACAGACGCTCTGATAGTGTTCTAAAACTTGGACATTCTCTGTTGTTTTCTCCTGTTTGTTTATTCTCTTTGCTCATTGATATTGTTATCCAGTGTTGTAATGTAACAGTACAAATACTTCGTTACTGTACTTAAGTAGAAATGTCACGTATCTGTACTTTACTTTACTATTTAAATTTATGACAACTTTCACTTTTACTCCACAACATTTCCGAGATAAAATGTAAACTTTTACTCCGTTATATTCCCACTAAACATCTTCGTTACTCGTTACTACAAAATAAAGTCAGCAGAAATGTGTGTGACTGTAATAAGGGAGGTTTGGTGTATCACTGCTCCTAGATTGTATTACGCTCCGCAGGCTGTACGGAGAAGCACAGGTACGCGCAGCGTGCACGCGCAGTCAGAGCTGGGGGCGTTTATCTATAACGGGGGCAACCAAAAGCAGTGAAATGTCACTATTCTTATTACCAGAGTTGTAGCACAAACTAAATATTAATGCAATATCAATACTAAATAAAAATAACATTTATTGATTTGGTCTTTGTGAATATTAGTTTATTAATGACGTCATTCATCGGACACACTGTTTGTAGAGAATACACACACACATGAACTGATCTGATTCAAGACTGACATCATTACATCATGCATAAAATTTTGGTGTCCACTTTTACCATTTAATAACACCATAACTTTTGGCTTACTGTGTAGTCATATAATATATAATATAAAACTCTTTACATAAGCGCGTTGTCACACACACAAAATAATTGCACAATAACTTGACTTGAGTTTTAAAATGAATTAAAAGTGGCTTTGAGGCAGAGGAATTTGCCTCAAAAAATGCTGACGAGCTGACTTTTCCTCTTTTATTTACAATTCCCTCGCTCGCTGCAGCGCTCACTTTCTGCTCATCAGTCGCCGGTTAATGAAGAGGAATCCAGCACCAGCACGAGACAACGATAAGGCGCAACCAAACATGATACTGTTACATGATTGGCTGTTAGAGTGTCACTCCTTAAGTTGCTAGGTTACCAGAGAGCGAGCGCCTTTGTTAATGCAACCAAACTTGCTTCGCGACTTCTGTTTTCTTCTGACGAAGAATAAAAAAATATCGAACATCTTATTGAGCACATTTTATATTGCTATCGTTCACGTGTCTATCGCGATACATATCGTTATCGTTATATCACCCAGCCCTAGACTCAAGGTATGTTAAGTGTGTAACCGAGTGACCCAGAGTTAATGTATTTAATGATAGAGACTTAAAGCACTTCTGTACGTCACTCTGGATAAGAGTCTGTCACGTGCTGTCAAAGGTAATGTCCATCGGTCAAACTGTGGAATGGCTCCTAACCCAGACATGGTGTTAACTCACTGCAGGTAAGGCAAGGGCAGGTCTGTGTACAGGTAAGGCAAGGGCAGGTCTGTGTACAGGTAAGGCAAGGGCAGGTCTGTGTACAGGTAAGGCAAGGGCAGGTCTGTGTACAGGTAAAGTAAGGGCAGGTCTGTGTACAGGTAAGGCAAGGGCAGGTCTGTGTACAGTGTCTCCTGTCTGAGTGGAGGATGTGAAATGAGAAAGTAAGTGTGCTTACCCCATTGTATTGGCCTATGACTATGTAGTAAATTACCTTTAAATTCATTTAGTTTAAAGTTAGACTGGAGTGAGATGAAACTAGATCACAGCACAAAGCAAGCTGTTGCTAGCTAGCTGCTAATTTTATTACATATTATATGGTAAAAAATTACACTTACACCTTTTAACACTAGGTTTTTAATGCTACTTTTTAATTGATATGATTATACTAAAATGAAAATGGCTGTGGATGGCCCCATCAGGAAGGAATTGACTACAAAGATCTTGTAAAAAGGTTCTACAGTGTTAATAAAAAGAGACGAGTTAAATGTTCATCTGCAGGCTGTGATATTTGTAAATAGATCAATTGTGATACCTTTGACATTTCAAATATACTTTGGTATCGATGATGTTCACATGTAAAATAAGTAATTGCTTTCTTTTACTATCTAGCCTGACTGATTTTTACTTATCCTAATTATTCATGAAAAAACAATCACTAACTGTTTTTTTGTATTTATCTTAAATGTAACATTTATTGTCAATATTGGGCTTGTGGATCATGTGGGTACTAGGGTACTTTTGTAGGTCAGCCACCACCATGTAGGTCAGCCACCACCAAAGACCAATTTTGACCCAGGAAAACCCCTGTTATCAGGACACATTCAGAGGGGCCTGTACACTACATCAGACTCCTGAGTCAGCTCAACACCACATAACTCAACAAGCCTAGTACCTGGTTTAATGACAGCATTTTCTGTCACCCGGAACGTTGTCAGTTTTTGTTTGGGGGGAACTCCAGCATTCTGGAACATTTCCAGGTACTCCACTGATCTCTGTGTGCAGAGAGAGAGAGAGAGAGACAGACAGACAGAGACAGAGACAGACAGAGAGAGCGAGACAGAGACAGATGCCTCATTTGTTCAATAACAAACTGAAACAAAGTTCTTCCTCTTTTTGTCTTTGCCATCCATCATATCAGAGTATTTAAATGTGTTCAAATAAACCCAAGCAATCCACAAAGGAGGTGGGGCAGATGGAGGGTGGGGGACAATGGGGTTTAGGGGGTTTGAAAGGAGAAAACCACAAACTAACTTCCGCTTTTAATTCACTGCAACACAAACTGGTCAGCAAGGTGACCCCCTTAAACACACACAGTAATTCCTCTGTATGAGCACTCCACATCTCATTATGCAGCCACTCCAGACAGACCTCTGCTCGAGCCGATTACATAAGCTGCTCTCTCACAAAGGTCAAGCAGGTGAATTATGCTAATGAGCAGAAATAAAGTGTAGAAGGTAGTGGCTCGGGGCTCAGATCAGGCCCGGGGCTCAGATCAGGCCCGGGGCTCAGATCAGGCCCGGGGCTCAGATCAGGCCCGTAGGTGTCACCAAAAAAACTGAAAAAGGCTTAACTCACATAAAAGGGAGAGACGTTTTTAGCACCAACAACCAGAGCAGCTGACGTGCCGTCGTACTCGTCTTTAGGTACGTGCTTGATCACATGGCAGTCCTGCACCTGAAACACACACACACACACACACACTTCTTAATAATGTATTGATGCAGAACGTGTAGCAGTCAGAGAGATGTGTTTATATAAAGAGTAGAATACAGAAATCAACAAAATCAGTGTTCAAGATGAAGCCCTTTCCATTGTTGGTCCACTGATGACTCATGAAGAGTAAAGTGGTCTTGATCAAATGTGTTCATGATCTATAGAGCTCTGAAATCATGACTGCTCCTCAGGAGACAATCTCAAAGACACTTTATTAGGAACACCTGCTCAATTACACAGTTTAATCAGCCAATCACATAGCTGCACAAAGTGCTTCAGGTAGCGTTCACATCAGAAGGAAGGAAAAGTCTGTCTAAGACTGTGGTGTTGGTTGATGTTCGTATCAGATCAGCTGGTTTGAGTTTTTCTGAAACTGTTGATCTCCTGCTGGGGTTTTCACACACATGTGAGATGTGTATTCTGAGGTGCTTTTCAGCTCACCATTATGGAGCCATATTGCAGACAATATTGAAAAGGAGTGACAATGCAATTGTGAAATAGGAAGAGAAATAACAAATGGGGAATTAATATGGAGTCTAAAACATGGCAGGGCCGTAACTCGAATAACAGGAAATTCAGTTGCACATGGACTTTGTGTTTCCATTTGAAATTTGTCACACACGTGTGTTAACGTAAACCAGCGGTGTTCAAACTGATCCGTAAAGAGCCGGTATGGTGCAGGTTTTCATTCCAACCAAGCAGAAGTGGACACCGCTGACGTAAACGGTTTGGGTTTGAATGATGTCATGGGTTTTACGCCAAGTAGGAAACGCAATTGCAAATGTAATGTCATTCCTTTTTAATATCGTCTGCAATATCGCTTCATACACCTTGGTTGTACAGAGTGATTATGAGAGTTCCTACAGGCAGCTTGAACCAATCTGCTAATTCTCTCCAACAGCTGCTGAAATACTCAAAGCAGCCCATCTGACACCAACATCCATGCCAGAGCTCCAAGTTTTTCTTCATTCAAATGTTTGACATGAACATTACCTGAAGCTTTTGCTCTGCATTTCCATGAAAAATTGGGTGTACAAATTAGTGTCTACCATTTGAATTTTCTGTTGTTTTTTTACAGCATGTACTCAATGTGATACCTTTAAACACACACACACACACACACACACACACACACACACACACACACAGTCTGGTGTACCTGCAGCATGGTCACTACGTGTCGGTCTCCTGACTTGGTCCACACCGGCATCATTCCCAACTTAACAGCCACGAGTCCAACCCTTCGACTCTCTGTGAAGACACAATTAAGCTCAAAGACTGAATAAGATGAAGATGTACTAATTAAGATGAAGAGCGTGACTCACGTTCCTCCCACTGGTGACGAGGCCATGGTTCATCCTTCAGAGGGTTGAGCTTGGCCGCAGTGAGCTCGCTGTACTCCTCTGTCACTTCTCTCTTCAGGAACTCCACATTATCTCCAGTCAGATGTTCATCCCACCATGTGGACGTCTTCAGCTTCCTCACACACTGAACTACAGCACCACTAGTGAACAATGGTGAAACACGTGAACGTGACGGTCTGTTGTGTCTGTGTTAATAGTGATGTTGAGTGTGTGGGTCAGTAAACTGTACACAACTGTGTAGATAACTGTGTTAAACTCAGCACTGTCTGTGTCCACAGCTTCTACTGTGTCCTCTCAAACACACCAGTGACTGGTGAAACTAGATAATATAATAGTGTGAATGAGAACAGAGACCTAATAAAGTGGCCACATGCTAGCAGTTAGCATGAAGCTAATCACACAGCTTACCTTTCAGTTCGGGGAAGAAACCCAGCGGCTCCGTAAATCAGGCCATCAGTGAGTCTGAGGAGTCTCCACACTGCCATGTTATTGTCACCACCGTACAGTTCAGTAACACACACCAACACACACATACACACCCGCCATGCTCGTGTAACGTCCCCTGAAATGTCACTATGTCAACGTCCGGTGTAACACCTTAAAGTATCCGGTGGAGCACATGGAGTGCTTATAGTTCCCACATGTTTGTTCCTCTTTTTTCAGATTAAACCTGAATTCTGGAGTAAAGTATTCAGTATTAGTGTCAGTATTAATCCTTATTAATCATTTTAAGTTTTAATTAGCGGTCTAAGGAAGATTATTACACTAATGTCTGATGTCCACCAATGTTATTGTGTAAAATAATTCAAGATTATAAATAGTTTATTGTTCATTAAAAAAAATATATGATTTGCAATAAAATAAACAAATTGGTCCAATAAAAAGCAGCTGACAACAGAAACAAACCTAATCATCACCAGGAACCTCCACAGGGTGGGGAGAAGGTCTCACAACCCAGTGTTCAGAGAAGACAACCATATATATATATATTACCAAATAAGTAATGGAAAGGCCAAAGCATGGAGGATGAGAGGATCTGCTCATGACCCAAAACATCTGCTTCTGGAACAGACTCATTTATCTTTACTGATGATGGAGCTCATAATGACGGTTTACACCACTGTTCACTGCTAACATTACTGTTCATTGCTAACACCACTGTTCACTACTAACACCACTGTTCACTACTAACACCACTGTTCACTGCTAACACTACTGTTCACTGCTAACACTCCTGTTCACTACTAACACCACTGTTCACTGCTAACACTACTGTTCATTGCTAACACCACTGTTCACTACTAACACCACTGTTCACTACTAACACCACTGTTCACTGCTAACACTACTGTTCACTGCTAACACTCCTGTTCACTACTAACACCACTGTTCACTGCTAACACTACTGTTCACTGCTAACACTACTGTTCACTACTAACACTCCTGTTCACTGCTAACACTACTGTTCACTACTAACACTCCTGTTCACTACTAACACTACTGTTCACTGCTAACACTACTGTTCACTACTAACACTACTGTTCACTACTAACACCACTGTTCACTACTAACACTACTGTTCACTGCTAGCACTACTGTTCACTATTGTTCACTGCTAACACTAATGTTCACTACTAACACTACTGTTCACTGCTAACACTACTGTTCACAACTGTTCACTGCTAACACTACTGTTCACAACTGTTCACTGCTAACACTACTGATCACTACTGTTCACTGCTAACACTACTGTTCACTCTTAACACTACTGTTCACTACTGTTCACTACTAACACAACTGTTCACTACTAACACAACTGTTCACTACTAACACTACTGTTCACTGTTAACACTACTGTTCACTACTAACACTACTGTTAACTGCTAACACTACTGTTCACTGCTAACACTACTGTTCACTGCTAACACTACTGTTCACTGCTAACACTACCGTTCACTGCTAACACTACCGTTCACTACTAACACCACTGTTCACTGCTAACACTACCGTTCACTACTAACACTACCGTTCACTGCTAACACTACCGTTCACTACTAACACTACCGTTCACTGCTAACACTACCGTTCACTACTAACACTACTGTTCACTGCTAACACTACCGTTCACTGCTAACACTACCGTTCACTGCTAACACTATCGTTCACTACTAACACTACTGTGCTGATACGTGGCATCGGTATGGATGTTATGTCTGTTCCTCTCCATCGGCTTTTTCTGCAGTCTGATTTAATTCAGGGTGAAGTGGAAATTGGTGTTCGTTCTTGTTTGCCTGTTGAGGGAATACAGGTTATACTAGGGAATGATTTGGCTGGAAACCGTGTTTCGAAAGATTGTTCGTTGAACTTGGTGGTGACTCCGTCCCCAGTAATTCAAGGGCATTCCTCGTTCATTACCATGGTTTTGCCATCCTGTGCAGTAACACGGGCTATGTCAAAGAACCAAACGGTTGATAAAAGTGACAGTCCAAAGGAGACGGGTACTTTGGAAATTCCTTCAATGTTGTCAGTACTGCGTAATGATTTGATGATGGAACAAAAAGTGGATTTCACCTTAAATGAGCTGTTTGATCGGGTTGTTCCATGTGACTCGATTGCCAACCTTCCATCTGGTTATTACCTGGATGACGGTCTGTTGGTTCGAAAATGGGTACCACATGGTGATTTTGCAATCGGAGACCCCATTGTACAAGTTGTTGTTCCTCAGAAATTTCGGAACCTTGATTCCCATATTATTGTCTGTTTCTTTTCCTTTCTTAAATTTTGCTTCCTAGATGTCAAGGTTGCTGGAAGGAGATGAAGAACTGAGGGACTGGATTTATGAGAGTAACCGACATGGCATTAATGCTGATTGGGGAACATGATGATGATTTATTTTATGATTCTTTTTGATTATTGGTGGTTTTGTTTTTTAGGGGTGTGTGTGTGACGGGTCTCCTGCTTCCCTGCTACGGCCAGCCAGTGGGTGGAGCTGTGTTGTTAAATCGGGTGCACCTGTTTCTTGTTATCTCTCCTTATTTAAGTTTGGTGTTGATTGTGTTTAGAAGATCTTTTTGGGTTGTTTTCTGTTTTGTTTCTGTATTATTTTGTAAGTATTGTTTTCCATTTGAGTTCACCACTACACGGTCATGTGTAAACATTCTGCCAAAGCTCAGATTAATTATTCACAATTCTTTGTCAAATAAAAGATTAACTGGTATTCTGGTTTTCACTGCGTCCTCCCTTTTTTTTGTCATGACCTGAGCCGGTTGTGACACTGCTAACACCACTGTCCACTGCTAACACCACTGTCCACTGCTAACACCACTGTCCACTGCTAACACCACTGTCCACTGCTAACACCACTGTCCACTGCTAACACTCCTGTCCACTGCTAACACTCCTGTCCACTGCTAACACTACTGTTCACTGCTAACACTACTGTTCACTGCTAACACTGCTGTTCACTGCTAACACTACTGTTCACTGCTAACACTGCTGTTCACTGCTAACACTACTGTTCACTGCTAACACTACTGTTCACTGCTGTTCACTGCTAACACTCCTGTTCACTACTGTTCACTGCTAACACTACTGTTCACTGCTGTTCACTGCTAACACTCCTGTTCACTGCTAACACTACTAACATGACAGGCAAGGATAGAAATGTTTTAATTGAACAAACTGAGTACGGTCAGAAAGGTATGAAGTAAACCAAGCCAACAGTGTACCAGTAATTCCGATATCAGTTAAACGGGTTAATAGGATAGTGTGAGAATTTGTAGGAAATACTGCTCTCAAATCTTACAGGACAAAAATTGTTAATAGTCCAACATCAGCAGACATTTCTGGAACCCAGACTAAACTGATTAAGATAAATTATCACTAAGGTGAACATGAACCTGTGTGGAAACTAACTTTTCCAGGAGTTTAGAAATAAAAGGCAGATTTGATATCAGACAAAAATGACTGAGATTATTGGGATGAGCAGCAGGTTGTTTAAGAATGATATGTGACAGAGGAGTGAGGTGAGTGCAGACACACTGGCTTCAGCAGGTGAGTTAATAAAGGAGTGAGAGTAAAATGTGAAATGTCTGATTCAGTGGGAAACTTTATAGAAGAGAGAAGTGAGGGGGGGATCAACAGGAACACTGGGAAAACACACACACACACACATGTTCAACAGGAACACTGGGGAAACACACACACATGTTCAACAGGAACACTGGGGAAACACACACACGTTCAACAGGAACACTGGGGAAACACACACACATGTTCAACAGGAACACTGGGGAAACACACACACACACACATGTTCAACAGGAACACTGGGGAAACACACACACATGTTCAACAGGAACACTGGGGAAACACACACACACACACACACACATGTTCAACAGGAACACTGGGGCAACACACACACGTTCAACAGGAACACTGGGGAAACACACACACACGTTCAACAGGAACACTGGGGAAACACACACACACACACACGTTCAACAGGAACACTGGGGCAACACACACACGTTCAACAGGAACACTGGGGAAACACACACACACACACACGCACACATGTTCAACAGGAACACTGGGGCAACACACACACGTTCAACAGGAACACTGGGGCAACACACACACGTTCAACAGGAACACTGGGGAAACACACACACACACACACGTTCAACAGGAACACTGGGGAAACACACACACACACACACACACACACACACACACGTTCAACAGGAACACTGGGGAAACACACACACACGTTCAACAGGAACACTGGGGAAACACACGCACACATGTTCAACAGGAACACTGGGGCAACACACACACGTTCAACAGGAACACTGGGGCAACACACACACGTTCAACAGGAACACTGGGGAAACACACACACACACACACGTTCAACAGGAACACTGGGGAAACACACACACACACACACACACACACACACACGTTCAACAGGAACACTGGGGAAACACACACACACGTTCAACAGGAACACTGGGGAAACACACACACGTTCAACAGGAACACTGGGGCAACACACACACGTTCAACAGGAACACTGGGGAAACACACACACACGTTCAACAGGAACACTGGGGAAACACACACACACACATGTTCAACAGGAACACTGGGGAAACACACACACAAGTTCAACAGGAACACTGGGGAAACACACACACAAGTTCAACAGGAACACTGGGGAAACACACACACACAAGTTCAACAGGAACACTGGGGAAACACACACACACACAAGTTCAACAGGAACACTGGGGAAACACACACACACACGTTCAAAAGGAACACTGGGGAAACACACACATACACACACACGATCAACAGGAACACTGGGGAAACACACACATACACACACAATCCAACAGTAACACTGGACACACACACACGATCACTAACTGCTTATGGATATTAATAGTTTTGTTGTTAACGAGTCATTAAAGCATCACGTTGAGCCGCACACAGGTGATGGTCAAGTGTATCAGAGGGTCTTAGAACATTTAGATCTGTGGACAATAAATCCTCTGTGTTACCTTCATCTGACTTTATTGTAGTGAGCAGATCCAGCTGTAGTGAGCATCCATTAATACTCACTACACTGCAGTGAGTGTGTGAAGGTGCAAATCTACTGTATACACAATCAGATCCAGGGACATAAAAAAACAACACACTGCTTCTTTTATTTCTTCTCAATTATTTTATTGTCAACGCGCAATATACAATGTAGTATCTGTGACACACACACACACACACACACACACACACACACACACACACACACACACACACACACACACATCTATAAACATCCCTACATGCAAACATGCACACACATTCATACAGAACCTTACACACACATCCAAACACATACCTACACACAAACATCCTTACACACACACACACACACACATCCATCCACATCCTTACACACACACACAGTCCCACACACACATCCATACACCCCCTCCACACACATCCATACACACACACACACACACACACACACACACACACACACACACAATCCATACACATCCCTACACACATACACACACGCACACACATCCATGCACATCCTTACACACACACACATTCCCACACACACATCCATACACCCCCCCCACATCCATACACATCCCCACACAAACACATCCATACACCCCCCCCATACACATCCCCCCCACACACATCCATACACATCCATACACATACACCCATACACATCCCTACACACACACACACACACACACACACACACATACACATACATACACACACACACACCCATACACATCCCTACACACACTCACACAAACATCGATACGCATCCCTACACACACACACACACACACACACACACACACACACACACACACACACACACACACACACACACACATCCATACACATCCCTACATACACACACACACACACATCCACATTCCTACACACACGTACACACACAACCACAGAAGAGAGGAAAATCTGTAATCTATTGCATTCTCAGCTACTCACTTTCAGATTAAAAACTGTTGAAAAAATGTCAGCACGCCTGTAAACATGTCTAGAACATCTGTCTTCAGAGCTTTATGTAAATATTTATTGATATCTTGTGTTAATCTCTACATTCTGTACACAGAGTTTCTTTATTAAACACATGCAATAAGAAATTCTAAACAAAATGAAGTCATGATCAGATAATAACAGGAAATGCTGATGGTGCTGACTTCCTGTTCCAACAAAACCACTGGCTACCATCTAACAGTAGAACATCACCTTCAGTGGGACTGTGTAGCCCTTTGGTTCCTGATGACTTGAGGAACCTGGGTAATCCTCACCTGTGTTCTCTAGAGTAACTCAGGACTACTGCCATCTAAAACTGAATAATCTGAATCATCAAGAAGAGAAATGAGGAATAAGGAAATCACATGAATGATGTCTTATATATATAATAAACACATTCTGTACAGGCAGAAGTCATGAGCATGTATTGAATTATACTCCATCTATCTTACAAGCTTAGAACTGTGGGAAATATAGAGATACAATTACAACAGTTATTATACTTTTGTACTAGTCTCTAATAATACTACTGATAATGATGATGAGGAGGATGAGGATGATGATGATGAGGAGGAGCAGTGTGCTCTTTAAGGACTGAAGGCTCTGGAAGACTCAAAGTCAGACAGACATTTGGGCTTGATGCCTTTGCTGTTGTAGTAGTCCACCACCTGATTGGGCACCTCAGCCAGGACGCTTTTAGCCAGAGCTGCAGGTGAAGCCTGTGAGAAAAGGAGGAGAAGAAGAGAGAAGTAAAATGTCACACACTGTTGTGAAGGAGGTGAAGCAGCGAGGAGTCTCTCTTATTTATAAATATTATATATTTTATATATTATATATTATATAAACCTGTGCACACGGGCGTACACACACACACACACACACACAACCATACACACCTCACACACACATATCCATACACCCCCACATATCCATACACATTCCCACACACAACCATACACAGCCCCACACACACGCACATACACACATGCGTGCACACAATCACACACACAGCCCTACACATCCATATACACACACACACACACACACACACACACACACACACACACACACACACACACACACACATCCCTACACACCCATACACATCCCTACACACAAACACAAACACACACACATTCATGCACAATTCAGCTCAACCCTGAGCTTTATAACTCTGTGGTATTTATAAATAGTGTGATGCTGCTCACATTGTCCTGAATCCAGCTCATATTGTGCTCCATTAATAGATCAAAATAAAATCCTGGTGGTTCACCGGTTTAGTATTCAAACCCTAACACATGCCTCAAAGTCAGAAAAAAGTCACAAAATGAAGAAACCACATCAGAAGAAATCAATCTATTTAATTCACCACCTGTTCTGTTCGATTCACATGTTCTGTTTGCTTCAGGTGTTCCATTTAATTCTCATATTCTGTTTGAATAATCTCTTCTATTTGATTCACATTTTCCACCTGTTTTGTTCGATTCAGTTGTTCTGTTTGCTTCACCTCTTTTATCTGATTCACCTGTTCTGTTCTCTTCCTGTCACCACTCCATTAAGAGAATATCAAAATTCTGCTGTTTCTGCATTTTGTGCTCTTGAAGTGTAACACATTCTTTAAAGTCCCAAAGAGATGAAACAAAGATGTGAAGGAGCTGTGAGGATGTGGTGTATTTATCACACTGTAGCTGGTGACAAATGGGTTTGGACAAACGGGGGGTGCAGATTGCCTGTCTAAGCACATTTGTGTTGAGAAAGTGCCATGGTGTGGCTGTTCTGCTTTTAATGACATGCCACAATCAATTCAACACACCACCAAATTCTGGGATCTCAAACAGCAGTGCCAGAGAGAGAAAGTGTTTCTCACACCAGCTTCTGATTGTAAAATAATAACAGTTTCATTATTACTACAATAAACTATCAACAATAAAAGTGACGAATTTGAATACATTTCATGGAAACTGGAGGACTTCTGTGCTTCACATATAAAGTGCTAAGCTAAATGAATTCAATTCTCCCACAAAAAGAAACACTCTGATTTTAAGGTTGGCTGTTAAGCCTAAATCAAGTTCATTTCACTATCACAGTAGATGAAGTTTAACAAAAGCACGTGTGGCTGTTGATCAAACCTCCACCTGATACAACCCTCACTGCAGGGCAAGTTTATTGGTGTCAACTTTAAAAGTGAGGTCTCTGTTGTTTGAAAGCCAATGTTGACATATAAAATCACCAAATCAAACACGCCCCTAACCCAAATGGGTCCCGCCCCTGTATCGATAGCTCCGCCCACACATACATACGAAACCCAGGCGACTAACAGAAAGAAACGTGTCTTTATCATAGCTGAAGGGAAGAACAATACGATTGTAGATAAACAAACAAGCAAAAATGCCACACAAGCATAATGATGTAAAGGACAAAGGCATATATTAGTTCTGTGTAACAAAGCAAAACCAACGTTACTCACCTATTCTTTATGATTCACCTGCTCTGTATGATTCACTTGTTCTGTATGATTCACCTGTTCTGTATGATTCACCTGCTCTGTATGATTCACCTGTTCTGTATGAGTCACCTGCTCTGTATGATTCACCTGCTCTGTATGATTCACCTGTTCTGTATGGTTCACCTGCTCTGTATGATTCACCTGCTCTGTATGATTCACCTGTTCTGTACGAGTCACCTGCTCTGTACGATTCACCTGCTCTGTATGATTCACCTGTTCTGTACGATTCACCTGCTCTGTACGATTCACCTGTTCTGTATGATTCACCTGCTCTGTATGATTCACCTGTATGTATGATTCACCTGCTCTGTATGATTCACCTGATCTGTATGATTCACCTGTTCTGTATGATTCACCTGCTCTGTATGATTCACCTGCACTGTACGATTCACCTGCTCTGTACGATTCACCTGTTCTGTACGATTCACCTGTTCTGTACAATTCACCTGCTCAGTATGATTCACCTGTTCTGTATGATTCACCAGCTCTGTAAGCTTTACCTGCTCTATATGATTCACCTGCTCTGTATGATTCACCTTAGGGTCATAGGGGCCCTAAACCTCAACCAGAACACACACACACACACACACACACACACACACACACACACACACACACACACACACACTGGGACATTCCTTTTACTAATAAAACAAATAGATAAGATACTCTAAAATTCTTATTCTTATAACCCTGTTGTAATGTGTTTCTTCTGTTAAGGCTTGACTGACTTAAAATTATTTGCTCTTTACTTTCCTGACAAGGGTGCATTTTATTCATGTGTCAGAACACAACACTGTAGTAACATCAGTTACACTTTGATTACTGATCTGTGTATGTAATACACAGATCAGCAGTGGGGCAGTGGTGGCTCAACTGGTTAAGGGTGTGGGTTGTTGATTGGATGATCAGGGTTCAAGGCCCAGCACAGCCAAGCTGCCACTGCTGGGCCCTCGAGCAAGGCCTTCAACCCTCCCTGCTCCAGGGGTACTGTATCATAGCTGCCCCTGCACTTTAACCCCAACCTCTTCAGTTGGGGTATGTGAAGAAAAGAATTCCACTGTGCTGTAATGTATATGTGGTGATAATAAAGGCTTTTATGACATGTTCCAATGTACCACTGCTTTTATACCGTCATTAACCTTCATTTTTGTATCCAAATGACCACAAAATTATCGGTTACTCATTTTTCAAACAATGGTGTATTTTATTTGAGCACGAAAGGGGACATACCATCTTACTACACCTTGGATAAAACTTTAAAGTGATTTAAAGTGTCAGGCCCGCCTCCTGGATCCTCCTCAGGGTCTCCTTCAGGTGGCCCAGGTGATCAGTCCAGGTCTCGCTGTGGACCACCACATCATCCAGATATGCGGCCGACCATTCTTCCCCGCCTTGCAGCACCTGGTCCATCAACCTCTGGAACATTGCTGGTGCCCCGTGCAGGCCAAAGGGAAGAACCGTGAACTGGTACAATCCCAGTGGGGTCCTGAATGCTGTGTAAGGCTTAGATGTCTTCTCCAGAGGCACCTGCCAGTAGCTTTACACAGGTCTAGTGTTGTCACATATTTGGCTCTCCCAATCATTTCCAGTGGATCGTCAATGCGTGGCATTGGGTATGCGTCGAACTGGGACTGGGAGTTTAATTGACGGAAGTCAATGCAGATACGGAGGGTGTTGTCCTATTTCGGTACGATGAGAACGGACTACTCCATTCACTACTTGACGGCTCAATTACTCCCATCTCCAGCATAGTCTTGATTTCTGTCTTCAGTGGGGCCACCAGCCTCTTGGGTACCCGGTACGGTCTCTGTCGAGAAGTTGTATCAGTCAGGCGGATCTTGTGGTGTACCAGGTCGGTCCGTCCAGGCCTCTGACGAAACAACGCTGGGTATCGACCAAAGAGCGCTTGCAGCTCAGCCTGTTTGAGTGCCTCCAGATGTTCGAGGTCTATTTCTGCTGGCGGGGCCTGCTCACTAGCTTTTGGTTCCTGATCCACCTCCACCTTTTGGATGAGCAGTACCGGTCGGCCCAGTAAGTAAGTATATCTGTCAATTAATGTTCACATTCACCTCTGTCTAGGGGTACTGTTTCACATCTCCGTGTACACATTGTAGTTTTATGTGATTTGTGAAAGACACACTGGTCAGGTGACATCTTTTCACCAGTGACATTGAACTCCAAGAGTCCAACAAAGCCCCGTCAATTTTGCTTTTCTTGCTGGGCACACGGTTGCTTTGTGTCCTGGCTGTTGACAATAGTAACATGTGAGTTTCTGTTCTCTGGTGTCTTTATCCCCCTTTCTGTCTTGAATGTTGCGGCAAGATTCTCCAGCACTCCATCCACTGGTAGAACTCCTCTGGACCCTTCTGGTGAGCGTTCTGATACTGCTGGGTGAGTTTTGCAGCAGCTAGTCCAGTTCTAGGCTCTCGTTCCTTTACCCATATCCTGACTTTGTATGGCAGGACTCGGAGAAACGGCTCCAGGATGACCATCTCACCAATTTCCTCCTTGGTGGAAATGCCTTAGCCGATTATATGTCTCGGAGGGTGTCTCCCCAACTGGGGTTGTAGTTGCACGAAACCACTGACGATAGGTTTCTGGAAAGACGTTAAACTTCTCCAACAGCACCTTCTTGAGTTCGCTGTAGACTGCTGCTTGGTCTTCATCCATCGCCAGGTAGGCCTCCAGCGCTTGCCTGGTCAACAGTGGAACCAGCTGGTAACTCCATTCTTTCTCTGGCCACCTCCAGGTTCTGGCGAGCCACTCGAACTGATGCAGATAGTTCTCTATGTCTTCCCCCGACTTAAAGATTGGCAACTTTGGCTCGGTTCTGAGCATTGGCTGACTGGTGGGCGTCGGTGTGCTCTGGACCCTCAGTGCAGTAGTATTCCCCGGGGTGCTGGTGTAGGCAGCTCCATTCGTGGGCTCTCCAGGCCCAGAGATGACGAAGCTGGGTGGATGGCTTGCCGCAAGGTCTCCTGCAGAGTCTGCAGCACTTGGAGATAGCGTTTCTCTTGCTGCTCCTGTGCCTGCATGAACTGCCGGAACACCTCTACCATCCCTCCTTCAAAAGGTTGTAGTGGGCGGCACTGCTCCAGTCCTGGATGCGGTACCCTTGGGTCGGACAGGAGGAACCCAATCCTCCTCTCTTTCTTCCTCAGTGGAATCCACTGTACCCCAGGCTCCATCTTCCTCAGTGGCTGCCTGGGTCTGGGAACAAAGCACCATCTTGGCCTTGCGTCCTCTTGGCACCATCCTGCGAGTAGCCATCCCACTTCTGACACCAAATGTGGTAGAGCGGCCTTAAGGGTTTCGCCTTCTACCCAAATGATGGCAATACTTGCTGTGATGTTCAGTGTAAAGTGGTGTTTATTTACAGGGTGCTCAAGTGCAAAGTCCAAAATATTTACAACTCCCACAAAAGAAAAAGTGGAAAAATAAAGAAAAGCAAAGAAAATCCGAGGGAAATAAAGAAAACTATATACAACCATACAGCACCTACAATTGTGCATTTACTTCAATAGCTTCTCCAACTCCAATAACTTCACCATCCACACCTACAACTCCCACCCCGAACTGAAGTGGGAGACTGGTTTTTAAAGGGTAAACCCCTCCCCACGGACTCAACCATTTCTCCCAGAGGGGTTGGAACTTGTAACCAGCTTGTATATATATATATATATATATATATATATATACGTATGTATATATATATATATATATATATATATATATATATATATATATATATATATATATATTATAATAAATAATAAACATAATAACAATAGTAATAACAACAACAACAATAATAATAATAACAAAATAATAACAATACCAATAATAATAATAATAATAGTAATCACAAAAAACCGTCCCCTCAACATAAACTCACCGACTTCTGGTTTGCGCATGTGCGGCGCAGCGTTGGCGCTTTAAAGCCAGCTGCTAATCAGCGCTCCGGTTGGCTGCTGTCCAAACCCACCCGGAAGACCGACGCAACAAACAGGTGAGTTTATCAAACTTAACCCCACAAAAGGAAACTTATACATAGATATTTAAGAAAAAAAAAAAAAAGAAGTACAAAGTCCTTGTGTGTGTGGGTGTGCTTATTGTCCGGAATGAGAGAATGAAGTGAGCGTGTGTGCGGTGTGTATGCGAGCGAGCGGCGTGCTAACTGGCGTGTGTGTGCACCCACAGCGCTGTAGCTAGAAACGGAGGAGAAGTGAACGTGTGTGGGATATATAGCATCATGCTGACGATAGGGACAGTTCACTCTGTCACATCCATCTAAAAGTTTGATAGCTAAACCACACCCACAGACACCTGAAACAAAGGGAGTTTTTCCCTCCGAAATCTCAGGCCGTGGTATTGGCCATCTCCCCAAAGATGGGTGGAGTTCGCAACCTTTAAATTGTCACAAACACCACCAATCCGTGGTCAGACTTTCGGAACAGCTTGGAGACGACTCCATCTTCCTTCAAAGAAGTTCCAGCAAGCTTCAATTCCAAGAACGACAACTGCTCTGATCTTCAGGAGAACTTGGAAGAACGTCTGACCCCACCCTAACTGACTCTTCAGAGATTTCTCTGTTGCATCCGGACTCTTGTGCAGTAAGCCAATGCAAGTAACCGCTTCCTTAACCAACCAATTAAGATGCGTATTTTTTTGTCTTAAGGTGAATTTAAGTTTCCAGTGACGATTTCCCAGTTAGGGTGTGATTAATTTTATTTATAATTGTGATTAAAGTTTAAGCTTGCCATTCATTTCCTTCCTTTCTCTAATTTCTTCTTTCAGTCTCTTCCTCCCTTTCCCCAATTTTCATTTCTTTTGTGTTTCATTTTATTTTCATCTTCGTATCCCCTATTTCAGTCAGGACCACTTTGTAAAGAAGGATGAGAGCATACAGTTAGTGTTGGCGGGATGGTTCTGTTCTGGACGAATTTTCCCGCGCGCCTGTCCTTGCGCATGCAAGGACGGGGCGGGGAGGCAGCAGATGGGGAATGAATAGACCCCCCCTTTTGCTCAGAATCAGAACCGGATTGCCCCTTTTTTTTTTTGTATAGTGGTTAAATCGGTGCCGGCGAGAGGTTCTGGCTGGAGGAGTCGGGAGCGGATGAGGGTGTTGGATCGCAGCAGCGGCGATGCATGGCAAGGATTAAAAGGAAGGAAATTACTGAAGTCGTTGCCGGATTGGTGCGTCTGTGGATGGCTGATTAGCAGCTGATGCAGCTTACTGCGTGGCCTGCCTGAACTAACGCGAGGCTTGATTTCAGTCAGGACCACTTCGTAAAGAAGGATGAGAGCATACAGTTAGTGTTGGCGGGATGGTTCTGTTCTGGGAGAATTTTCCCACGCGCCCGTCCATGCGCATGCATGGACGGGGCGGGGAGGCAGCAGCTGGGGAATGAATAAACCCCCAAAACAAAACCATATGCCAGAGGGGGACCCCCCAACATAACTGATGCGTGCGTCCGGACCGCGAACGCGATCGGCGTATTGACCGAAGGCGGCGTGCGGTGTGCGAGGCTGGGTCGGAGCTAAACGTGGGTCGTGGGAAGAGGGAGGCCGGGGGCCCCGCCGTGTGATGGACCAGCTAGTGGAGATGTGGAGGATGCGTCGCCCTGGGCTGGCTTGCAGTGTAATTGCAACAGCTGTCGCTAAAACGCATGGCCCCGCCACGCGATATGACAACGCATGTTGCATACCCACTAAGCTTTAGTGGAGACGGTAGGGGAAGTGTCACCCAGGGCGAGCGCGGCAAGCGTGCTGCTGGCCGAAGGTTGGTCATTCGTTTATTTATTTATTTTTGGAATCCCACGAGCAGCTTTGCACCGGGGTTCCCCGCCAAGCACACGCGTAATACCTTTGAAATGTTTGTCGGATTTTGAGTGTTTTAGGAAAATTGAAAAATAATGTTCGTCTAGCGTGATGTCTGACACCGTGAGGTCGTGGGAGGCGTTGAATATGTTGCTACGTGTCGTGAATTCGCCCACCCTGAGGAAACCGTAGAAGGCACATAGAAACACCACTTCCAGGAGTAGATCCTGGTAAGGACTGAAGCACCCCTGTCTCAGTCTAGTGACCAGTTTTTTGACGAGAGGGAGGGTGAGAGGGAGACGCTTGTCTGTGCCTTTTGGTGTCTGTTTCCTGATGCCGGCGAGGAGCAGGCGGATGGACGGATGCCCCAGCAGACTGCATGCGGATGGGTCCAAACACCTTAGGTGGAATTGGATGCCTGCGACTTGGCTTTTGATGGAGGAGGGTTGCATTTTTTGAGCTTGGATACAGTGCACGATGTAGGCGCTCACGATGGCGAGGTTGACAGGCAGAACGGGGGCTGAGAAGGCGGCGCTAAAGCTGGCGAAGCAAAACCACGCAGAGTCGTAGGCTTTTAATGTGGATTCGGCTAGGCTTGATCTCATGCAGAGAGATATGACCTGCAGGGTAGAGCTTAGTTGAGGAAGTCAGGGCGAATGCTGGGCAGGGCAGGCCTGAGGGAGAGGCATCTGGGCACAGCGCTTGGAACTCCTGAAATTTAAAACGAGACAGACAGTCAGCTATTTTATTGTCAAGCCCGGGAATGTGAGCCGAGCACAGTATGAAGTTGCAGGTGATGCATGTCCACGTAAGGCGCCTTAGGAACTTGTTAATGAAGGGGATGGAGGAACGCCCTTTGTTGATGATGTGGACGGTTGCTTCGTTGTCGCAGTACACTAGAATTCGTTTGACTATGACTATGGGATATAATTCTAATAAAGCGGTAGAGAGAGCATTGGGGGGAAGGGCTGACAACTCTTTTGGCCAGGAGCTGGCGAACCACTGACTATTAAAGAGACCTCCGAAGCCTCGTGAAGGGGCGGCGTCGGTATAGAATTTGAGCGCGACGGAAGGAGATTCTGTTCTATCCTGCACATAGCAGGGACCAGAAATGCAAGTCGGACTTGCCTCCAGCGTCCAAGGTTATAGAATCGTGCAAATGTTCGGCCGTTTTTGAAATGTCTAGGAGTATAGAAATGAATGAGCAACCTTGCAGAATGATCCGCATGGCGAAATTTAAATGTCCTAGCAGAGAGAGCAGCTCTCTTTTGGAAATGGAATCGCGTTCCACTGTGTCTGACATAATTTCCCTGATGCGGACGAGTTAGTTTATCGAGGGGTAGCGAAGCTTGCATGAGATTGCTATCTAGATTAATTCTGAGGAATTCTAATGAATTTGAGGGACCCATGGTTTTTTCCGTCTGAAAGGGGGATGCCCAATTTCTTAAAAGGTTTCCTTCAGGATGTTGATACTTCGCTCAGGGGGAGAATTTGGGTAGTCAACGACGAGGAAGTCGTCTAAAAGGTGGAGGACGAATGGCAGCCTGCAGTTATTTAGTAGAATCCAGCAGAGCGCTTCCGATAAGGTATCGAAGAAGTGCGGGCTGCTGCGGCAGCCGAAAGTGAGTCTGACAGCGAAGTACTGTTTGTAGCGCCATTGCACTCTGAACAGGTGCCACTGGGACGGGTGGAGCAGCATAATTTTGAAGGCATCTGCGATGTCGGTTTTGCCCAGCCAAGCCCCGTTTCCGGCTGTCTTGATGAGTTGAATGGCGTTGTCGACCGAGGCATAGAAAAGGGAAAAATTGGGGAGGGGAATCAGGCTGTTAATGCTCGGGACGTGAGCGATGTCATGGGGAGCTGAAGAGTCTATGATAAGATGTTTTTTGCCGGAATACTTACGTGTCGCCACGCCGAGAGGATTAAATATATTGGGAAGAGGGGAATGTCGAATGGGCCGATCATGTACCCTTTATCTACCTCTCTAGCCATGAGAGAATCGACTTTGGGTTCTTTGAGAGTGGACTGGAGGTTGTTGCAGATGTAGGAAATAAGGGGGCGCGTGGTTAGACCGGCTGAAAAGCCTTGAGTGAGTCCGGTGATCAGATACTGGATGAAACTGCGGTCAGGATGCTTTGTAAGTGCTTTGTCAGTTCAGGGATATTGACCGGCGTTGGTATTACTTTCTCTTTCTGGAGAGAGCGTGCGTGCGAGCAAGCGTGAATAAATTTGCAATTACGAAAGGTGCATATGCTTTCATTAAAACTATAACACATGGGAGTATGAATCGTGGGATAGACCTGTTCGTTGTCTTTGGCTTTGGGGGGGCGTTCGGCCGGAATAGCGAATTTGGCGGACCTCGGGCACAGGGAAGGGGTGTGCGTGAAAGCGCCGCACAGAGAGCACGACAGCGCGCGGTGGCCGGTGAAATGCCTGCTGATAAGAGCTAGGTCTACGGCCGACCAATCTAATCTTTGGCTGAGCCTTTGGATGAACATAGCTGACTTGGCCGAGAAAGATTTGTGATGGTCATAGAAAAGGGTCCCGCCATAGGTCATGGCGAGGTCCGAGATGATAGCCAGGTAGGGGTCTAGCTCTGCCCTGCGCTCCAGATAGGAGTCGCAGATGATGTCTCTAAAAACGCCGAAAGCGACATTGAAGTCGGGCATGGTTAGGCGATTGGACATCCTCAGGTCGTTGTCTTTTAAGAACACGGAAACGTCCCCGCAGTCGACCGTGCGTTTGTCCTGGACTTCGGAGCCCAGCAGGATCTTAACTAGGTTAATGTCGTTACCTGCGAGAATCTGGGCGCGCAGGTGGGGAGAGATAGCAGCTGCAGGTGGAAAGAAGGGGGCGCTGGCAGTAGGAGCTGGAAGGGCCGTCGCTAGCGTGCCACGGGGGAAGAGGCTTAGGTCTACGCCGGCTGGTGAGGAGATTGAGGAGGCGCCGGGGGCCGGCGGAGCAGGTGTCGTGGACGCGGTGGCCGTAGGGGGAACGGGCGGAGGCAGCTTTTCCAAGGCTTGGATCCTGGCATCGAGATTAGAGAGGGAAAAATGAATGTTGTGGAGGGCTGTTAGCACGGGATCTTCAGAGATCGGTGGGGTGAAGTCAGGACGAACAGTCCTCTTTTTTGGAGCTGACAGGTTTTTTGCGTGCAAGCAGTGCTTTCTTTTTGCAGTGGCCTTCTTGGGGCCAGAGGTAGGGGCAGGTGGGGTCGGAGGTACTTCTGAGATATTGTCCAGGAAATACTGGAACAGTTGGCCATGGAGACCGCGCAGCGCCTGGATATTATGGCTAAACAGGGTTGTGAGGATTCTTTTGACGGGCCATTCTGCGATCGGTGGAGGCGATATGCACGCCAGACGGGGGCTTCTGCGAACTGATGGGCCGTGAGGTTTTCTGTAGGGCCCGGGTCTTCTCCGGAGCTCGGATCGGACATATTAGGAGGAGCGGCGCGCTGATTTAAAGGAAGGAAATTACTGAAGTCGTTGCCGGATTGGTGCGTCTGTGGACGGCTGATTAGCAGCTGATGCAGCTTACTGCGTGGCCTGCCTGAACTAACGCGAGGCTTGAGTTCTTTTGTTTGTTTGTGTAATTAGTTTCATGTTGTGTTTGTCTCATTCATTAAATGCCATATTTTTGTGCCACAAGTGATTGTCTCTGAGTACCGCTCACAAACTTAAGGTACCTGCAACATCTGGTCTGAACTACATGCTCTATTAAGTTAATTTAATTTAAATTACGGTATAAAGTAAAAGGGAAGTGAATCTTTCTTGGCCGGGAAGATACCGTCTTCATAGAATTAATAAAGGTTACACGGCCTGTTCGCCAGACGAACAGACCAAATAAGTGTAACGTTAATTCCATTACCGTTAATTTCAACTTAGGTTAAAATATTTAGGAGTCACTATACATGTTACAATTACTTATAAATATTTACCTTGCTTTATGAGCCAAAATCACTACAACTTTCATGAATAATACAACAATTTTGTGAGTAACAATAATAGTGTATCTTTAGGTTCATTTCTATCAAGGTGGCTGTGATGTTTTTAGCTAGGTAAATGTAAACAGAGAGTCAAAGTACAGCTCCACCCTCAGTAGCTGATTTATTAGTGTTTAGTAAATGACTACAGTTTCTTTAAGACTGTCCTGTCTTTAGTTTTCCTTTCCTTTCTCTGTGCACCACTGAAAAAATCCATTCCAAAGTGGTTAATGCTGATTTGCAAAGTGCAAAGTGATATGCAAAGTGATTTGTCTACACTCACATGTTTGAAGTTACAGAAGGGCACAAACTGGACAATGTCTCTGAGGACGGGTTCTCCTTTGGGTGAGCGCAGAATGCCGTCGTCACCATCCAGCATCTGCATGTCACTGAAGTCTGCGTTGCCTATTCCCACAATGATAACAGACATGGGAAGGTGGGAGGCGTGTACAATTGCCTCCCGTGTGTCAGCCATGTCTGTTATAACTCCATCTGTCAGGATCAGCAGAATGAAATACTCCTAGTGAGAGAGGAAAAGGGAGTGATTCAACACGTAAGTCAATTAAATAATAACCACACAGCCAGGCCCTTTCATTTGCTCACTCTATTCACAGTTTACAGTCCCTCAATCAATCAACAGACAATGGAGACTCTCAAACTGATGAAGTGAGGAGAACTGAGTCAAGTACACAGAGATAAACATCCCTCAGACAAGCAAGCATCAGGACGTTGATTACATCTCAGGCAGATAAACAACCACAGGGATATATTACAGTATCTGGTGATCAGTAATTGGCTGACTGCCTTGTGGCTTCATATTGTTTCATTTCAAATCATTTCAATGCTCTATAGATGAGATAAGATAAAAATGTGAGATAAGATGAGATAAGAAAAGAGGAGATGGAATGAGATGATATATGAAATGATGAGATAAGATGAGAATACACAGCTACACACCATGGCCTCCTTCGTGTGCATCTCCTCAGAAGCAGAGTTGGCTACTTTCTGGATGATTGGTGCAATGTTAGTGGGGCCATAGAGCTGGATCTTAGGCAGACAGTTCTGATAAGCTTCTACAACACCTTGAATGCCTAAAAAAAAAAGAAAGAAAATGCTGCTTACACATGCCACTGTGGGTTCTGTGAAACCTGGATAGCCTCCATGAGGGAATCACCTGGATACCTTTCACTGGGATATGGAGGTCCTCCATAAATACTGAGATGGATTATGTAATGTTTGTAGTGAGTCGTTACAAATCATACAGCCATCTTTCCTCTGAAGGTTCTCCCTGGTTCTGAATGCTAAGATCCCTGGCAGGGAAACTCATTGTAGAGTGACACGTGACGGTAGAAAAATGGGCTGCCAGACATCCTGTAGGCCATGGAGATGACTTGGTGGAAGGAGGAGTTATCAGTGCTTGTTTAAGTGTTAACAGCTAATCTATTGTCTCTAAGTTCTCCAGTGGAATGTCAGCAGTGCATCTATATTAAGTGCTTGTTTTCAAAGGGTGGTTCAACTTCTGGGTCACACCAGATGGATTTGTACATAGAGTAACATGCAGTCCTCAGTATTTGACCCCAGCTGCAAAACGCACACGCACACACACGCACACACACACGCGCACACACACGGACACACACACACGGACATGCACACATGCACGCGCACACACACGGACACACACACATGCACACACACATGCATGCACACACACACGGACACACACACACACACACACACACACACACACACACACACACACACACACACACACACACACACACACACACACATACACACACACACTTACCAGCACACTCTGGGTTGTCCTCATCAAAGTTTACAGCAAAGTCATGAGACACCTGAAAAGAAGAACACTTTTTCACTGCTTGAATCTTTGATATGATCGATGCTGAAGTCTACTGAGTCGAACACATCATCCTCTAAATGAGCTTAATGTTACTACTACGTTGTCATGATTACATAGACTTTATACACTATTTACCCAAAGTGAGGCGTAAAGATTTGAGATTTGGTCTAAGCCAGGTTTTTTATCTGCCATAGATTTGATGCTGTAGCTTTCTGCTGCTTTGGAAATCAGAACCTGTACTTATAAGTCAGGCCTTACAAATAATACAAGAGGAAAGAGAGTGAAATAAAACTGTCCAATGTAAACTAAACTTCTGTTTTGTTATTTATTTTCCTGCAGAGATGCAGCAGCTTTGTGAGGCGATGGTCAGTGATATGCTGAAGCTGAATGTTGAAAGGCTGACTTACTTTGAAGTCTGGAGGGATCTGAGCTCCAAAGCCAAAGGCTGGGAACATTTTATCACTGAAATAAGAGAAGGTATGAATATCTTATTCATCTCACTATCTGCAATCTGCAAAGTCTAAGTGTGTATATGTGGAAGTATGACATTGGTAAAAATGAGATGAAATTGTTTCAGTGCCTGAATGATCTACTCAGTCAGGAGTGACATGATGTGAGGCAGAGGACGAGTTACTGTACACACGTAGGCATCAATATTAGCACTAATATGTACAGGACAACATCAGTCAGAATCAGATCTATGGATCATTGCTTAAAAGAATGATCTACAATGCTTTTAAAAATTCAGCACAGAATTTGCATTATTTATTAGCGATGGTATCATTTACAGTAATCTGATATTAAGCTGCACTGAAGAAAATCATGTAGAATATATCTTGGATTTTACAGCCTGAGTTACCTGTCATAGTCCTGGCAGATCTCACCCACAGCCACCAGGGCCTTGAGGTACTCGTTGGGCTGGTACGGGTGGATGTAATGAAGGGAACAGCTGTTACGTGGGTCACCGTTCGAAGCAGTAAAATCAATCGCCACCTTCAGACACATACAGCCTCCATCAGTGAAGATACACACACAGTGTGTGTGTGTGTGTTCACTGCCAACACATTTTTCTTTTATTTACACATTGACCTGCTAAGATATCTTATCATGTTTGCGGGGAGATGTCTGAGGAGCTACCTAAGATTTTTTCCATCAGTCTGAATGTTTTGAGCTGTTTTATGCAAAAGAAGCTTTTACTCTGCTTTGATTATTAATGTGTCCGTCTCGGATAAAGTCTATCACGTTTCCTGCTATGAGTTTTCAGTCTCTTACCGTAAACTGGATCTGACATCCTCCCATTATATAATCCAGAAATGAGTGCATCTTTATTATCTGAGGAAAAAGATGAGGGTTCTGTTCAGGAATGAACAAGTGTGGATTTGTACTGATTTCTCCGCTTCTCTCCTGACCACATTTACCCACTCTGTGTGATAGAAGATAACAAGAGAGACACACAGAGAACTCCTTCACCTTACACTGAGTCAGCATCACCACACCAGAGTTTCTGTAATTCTTCTTCTTCACTTGATACTTAGGATTGATACATTCCCACTGAATCTGTGGGTGAGAAACAACAGTCAGAAAACCAAACCAGCCTGAAACCAACATAAGAAATACTTCAGCTCAAAGAATTCCTAAAGCAGAACCACTACATACGATGTTTGTACAGTATGAGTTGAAAATTCATGGGCTGGAATGATTTCATTTGAAGAGTCCCTAGAACTTGTGTGGATTGATATGTACAGGAAAGGTTGGGTCATTTACATTAAAAAACACATCAACACAGAGAATTTCTAGAGCATCAAGGAAATGAAAAAATAAAATGTAAACAACGAACAAGGCTAAAAGTGGAAGGCTCATTTCCTCTGAAATCTGCTCCCTGCTCTGACTGACAGTGACCTCATCACCTCATTAGAAAACAGTCTAATTGCTGCAACATAATCTATGGAATAATAAGTCTAATAAATGTATTCAATGTTAAAGCATTTATTTTGGTCTATGTGTTAGAATAAAAAAAGAAAAAGAACAGAAGGAAACATTGCAGTAAAGCAGAAGAAAGAGTGTAATAGAAATAATGCAGAAGATGCAACTTCATCAACTCTCTACCTTCATCAGTCAGCAATTAATGATTGTGTGTGTGTGTGTGTGTGTGTGTGTGTGTGTGTGTGTGTGTGTGTGTGTGTTAACCTGTTTTCCATCCATAGCTGTCTTCAAATCTTTAAAGGTAGTCTGGAATTCACCAATAAAGTCATGTTTTCCATTTGAGTCCCAGTCCCACACTGTACACTAAACAAAAAGAAAATGGAAGACAAAAGTCAGAGTTAAACACTAAAAACTGGGAAAGTGTGTCTGAGCCCCGAACACTATCAGGAAGACTATTCCAAAGTTTTGGAGCTAAATACAAAAACGCTCTACCACCTTTAGTAGATTTTGATATTCTGGGAACTAGCAGAAGTCCTGAGTTTTGTGATCTCAGAGAGCGTGAAGGATTGTAACGTGTTAGAAGACTAGTTAGATACATGGGAGCTAAACCATTAAGAGCCTTGTACGTAAGTAGCAGCAGTTTGCACAAGGTCTAGGGCAGGTGTCGGCAACCTTAAACACTCAAAGAGCCATTTGGACCCGTTTCCCAAGGAAAAAATACCAAAGGGTGCAACAAAACCCTTTTGACATCTAAAATGAAGATAACACCGCATATATCATTTTTTAACTTTATGGAAGGTATAGAAAAAAAAACTGTAGTGTGTTGCATTTATGATATCAATTAACTGCTACCGAGTAACCGCAATTTTATTTCTGCAGGCCAACAAAAATATTTTGAACAGTTTGAACTAACCTTAAGTAAAAAGACGCTGGGTCGAAGGTTACTTTCAAATAAAATGTTCAATGTCTAATTGAGTCCTTCGTATTCATGACCAGGGCTCTCAAGTTTTGAAGACAGGAAAGCATGACATCTCCAACCCCTCACTTTTTTTCATTGGATGTTGCGTTAAATCTTTCCCAGATAGTGCTATTTTCTGATTGGCTATTGTGTAGCCTCTTTTTTGATTGGCTGATAAGTGTCAGGCTCGACTAAGAACTGAGCCGCGCTTGATTCCTGCCCGGTTCCATAGAGACAGCGGTGTGGACTGATACATTTTGGGCGCTGCGGCTTATTAAATATATGATGGTTTTTCTGCGTGAGAAATACGGTGCGGCGGGAGAGCGTGAGAAAAGACCCAAATGCGTGACTGTCACTCCCAATGCGTGGCACTTGACAGTCATGCATGACATAAAAAATTGCCGGCTGCAGCAAACCAAAAATGCGTCTGCTTCTGTGTGTCTCGATTTCACAAGTCGGCAGTTATGACGCATATTTTGAGCGACCAAATAGAAAATTAAACACGGTTTATTTTGATGTTACAAGAGCATCATAATCTTAGAATTTAGAATTACATTTTTTTAAAAACTAACTAACAAAAATAAAAAAATGAAATTAAATATTTATTTTCCAAATCTACAGGGAGCCGCAGCAGAGGGATGAAAGAGCCACATGCGGCTCCGGAGCCACGGGTGGCCGACCCCTGCCCTATACACTACATCCTGTACACACTACACCCTATGAACTATACACTACACCCTATAAACTACATGCTAGACCACATACCCTATACACTATACCAGGGCAGTTCTAGGGTTTCATCTTTAGGGGTTTTAGCCCTCAGTGAGAATTTAAAACAAGAAGAGTTTTATATTATATATTATATGACTACACAGTAAGCCAAAAGTTATGGCAAAAGTGGACAATAAAATTTTATGCATGATGTAATGATGCCAGTCTTGAATCAAATCAGTTTATGTATGTGTGTATTCTCTGCAAACAGTGTGTCCAATGAATGCAGTCATTAATAAAATAAATATTCACAAAAGAACATATCAATAAATGTTATTTTTACTCAGTATTGAATGGATTGTTTGCATTAATATTTTGTTTGTGCTACAACTCTGGTAATAAGAATAGTGACATTTCACTGCGCTCTGACTGACTCTGTGTTTCTCCGTTCAAATAAAGCAGACAGCTCATGACGCACTTTGAAAGACTACAACGCACGTGCGTAAAAGCAAAGTAAAAAAATTCGTAAAATAATTTTCTTTCCCATCGAAAACATGGAAAACATGTCCTGCATTTTAACGTAATTTTAATTTTTTATTTTTGAAAGTGAAAATTATCGTTATAGTTTTAGGGTGGCTGAGATCACACACAGGGGGGCAGTAGCCACCCTAAAAAAGGGCTAGAAATGTAATTCTAAATTCTAAGATCATGATGCTCTTGTAACATTAAAATAAACCGTGTTTAATTTATTATTATTTTTTTTTTGGTCGCTCAAAATATGCGTCATAACTACCGACTTGCGAAATCTGACACACAGAAGCAGGCACATTTTTGGTTTGCTGCAGCCGGCAAGTAAGTTTTTTATGTCGTGCAGGGCTGTCAAGTGCCACGCATTGGGAGTGACAGTCACGCATTTGGGTCTTTTCTCACGCTCTCCCGCCGCACATCGTATTCTCACGCAGAAAAACGTTTTGACCATCATATATTTAATAAGC
Organism: Tachysurus fulvidraco; assembly: GCF_022655615.1. Classification (NCBI taxonomy): domain Eukaryota; kingdom Metazoa; phylum Chordata; class Actinopteri; order Siluriformes; family Bagridae; genus Tachysurus; species Tachysurus fulvidraco. The sequence continues at coordinate 18,455,480 of NC_062541.1, forward strand.
CGCAGCACCCAAAATGCATCAGTCCACACCGCTGTCTCTACGGAACCGGGCAGGAATCAAGCGCGGCTCAGTTCTTAGTCGAGCCTGACACTTATCAGCCAATCAAAAAAGAGGCTACACAATAGCCAATCAGAAAATAGCACTATCTGGGAAAGATTTAACGCAACATCCAATGAAAAAAAGTGAGGGGTTGGAGATGTCATGCTTTCCTGTCTTCAAAACTTGAGAGCCCTGGTCATGAATACGAAGGACTCAATTAGACATTGAACATTTTATTTGAAAGTAACCTTCGACCCAGCATCTTTTTACTTAAGGTTAGTTCAAACTGTTCAAAATATTTTTGTTGGCCTGCAGAAATAAAATTGCGGTTACTCGGTAGCAGTTAATTGATATCATAAATGCAACACACTACAGTTTTTTTTTCTATACCTTCCATAAAGGTAAAAAACGATATATGCGGTGTTATTTTCATTTTAGATGTCAAAATGGTTTTGTGGCTCCCTGTGGTATTTTTTCTGTGGGAAACGGGTCCAAATGGCTCTTTGAGTGTTTAAGGTTGCCGACACCTGGTCTAGTGTATAGGGTGTACTTTAGAGTGTATAGGGTGTAGTGTATAGGGTATAGTGTGTAGTTTATAGGGTGTACTGTATAGTGTATACACTTGTAAAGGGTGTAGTGTATAGGGTGTAGTGTATAGTGTATAGGGTGTACTGTATAGTGTATAGCAGTGGTCCGTGGCCTGCTGGTAGTGGGGGTGGTGGCTATACAATTAAATTAAAATTAATAATTTTAATTTAATTGTATTTAAACATGCCTTTTTTAATTCACTACAATGCTAAATCAATGAGAACCCTGAGCTTGTTTCTTTGCAACGAGACGGTTCCATCTGGGGTAATAGGAGACAATGACACCTGAAGTGTGTCGCTTATGTCCAGTTTATTCCATTGTTTTGTTTTGGTTGCCATCACTGCAGAAAACCCAGATAGGATGTTGGAAATGGCAATAGGGATTTAAGTGCTGTGGTGGCAATCTCAGGGTTGGGGGCCACTGGTGTATAGGGTCTAGTGTATAGGGTGTACTGTATAGTGTATAGGGTCTAGTGTGTAGTGTATATAGTGTACTGTATAGTGTATAGGGTGTACTGTATAGTGTATATGGTGTACTGTATAGTGTATAGGGTGTACTGTATAGTGTATAGGGTGTAGTGTATATAGTGTACTATATAGTGTATATGGTGTACTGTATAGTGTATAGGGTGTAGTATGTAGTGTATAGGGTGTAGTGTGTAGTGTATATAGTGTACTGTATAGTGTATAGGGTGTAGTGTGTAGTGTATATAGTGTACTGTATAGTGTATAGGGTGTACTGTATAGTGTATAGGGTGTACTATATAGTGTATATGGTGTACTGTATAGTGTATATGGTGTACTGTATAGTGCATAGGGTGTAGTGTGTAGTGTATATAGTGTACTATATAGTGTATATGGTGTACTGTATAGTGTATAGGGTGTAGTATGTAGTGTATAGGGTGTAGTGTGTAGTGTATATAGTGTACTGTATAGCGTATAGGGTGTACTATATAGTGTATATGGTGTACTGTATAGTGTATATGGTGTACTGTATAGTGCATAGGGTGTAGTGTGTAGTGTATATAGTGTACTGTATAGTGTATATGGTGTACTGTATAGTGTATAGGGTGTAGTGTGTAGTGTATATAGTGTACTGTATAGTGTATAGGGTGTACTATATAGTGTATAGGGTGTACTGTATAGTGTATAGTGTAAATAGTGTACTATATAGTGTATAGGGTGTAGTGTATATAGTGTACTGTATAGTGTATAGGGTGTACTGTATAGTGTAAATAGTGTACTGTATAGTGTATAGGGTGTAGTGTGTAGTGTATATAGTGTACTGTATAGTGTATATGGTGTAGTGTGTAGTGTATAGTGTATAGGGTGTAGTGTGTAGTGTATATAGTGTACTATATTGTGTATATGGTGTACTGTATAGTGTATAGGGTGTAGTGTGTAGTGTATAGGGTGTAGTGTGTAGTGTATATAGTGTACTATATAGTGTATAGGGTGTACTGTATAGTGTATAGGGTGTAGTGTGTAGTGTATAGGGTGTAGTGTGTAGTGTATATAGTGCACTGTATAGTGTATAGGGTGTAGTGTATATAGTGTACTGTATAGTGTATAGGGTGTAGTGTATAGTGTATAGGGTGTAGTGTATATAGTGTACTGTATAGTGTATAGGGTGTACTGTATAGTGTATAGGGTGCAGTGTGTAGTGTATATAGTGTACTGTATAGTGTATACTGTATAGTGTATAGTGTATATGGTGTACTGTGTATATAGTGTATAGTGTATATGGTACACTATACAGTACACACTATACAGTACACACTATACACTATTCGGTACACCCTATACACTTGTATAGGGTGTACCGTATAGTGTATAGTGTAAATAGTGTACTGTATAGTGTATAGGGTGTACTGTATAGTGTATAGGGTCTAGTGCATAGAGTGTACTGTATAGTGTATAGGGTGTAGTGTGTAGTGTATAGGGTGTAGTGTGTAGTGTATAGGGTGTAATGTGTAGTGTATAGGGTGTAGAGAGGTGGACAGAGAGAGAGAGAGAGAGAGAGAGAGAGAGAGAGAGAGAGAGACAGAAACAGAGACAGAGAGACAGACAGAGAGAGAACAGCATGCTAACATGCAGCAACAAACAGGTGTGTTGCGTTCATTTTCCCATTTCCCAAACCTCCCACTGCAGACAGACGCTAAATCACACCCCAACCTGCCACACTGTGCAATCAGGAGACTGTCAGAAGTGTTAGCTTGTATCGGCTTTGAAGGATGAGTCAGATATGAAATCATTTTAATACATTAATATCCCAAGACCCACAGAACCAGAATGACACCACAGATACGTGTTCAGGCCAAATGTATAGATCGGATCACTGTCAGAATATGTGCAATGTATTCAAGGTCCAGGTCCACTTGTAGTAAGAGTTAACAACAGGTTAGCATTCCTGCTACAAGTGCTAAACCTGACAATTCACAATGCACTGAGTCTGAAGCAGTGAAAATCAAGATGTACACATAAATAACCAGATGTGTGAATTAATCACTGACTATCCACTGTGTGTGTGTGTGTGTGTGTGTGTGTGTGTGTGTGTGTGTGTGTGTGTGTGTGTGTGTGTGTGTGAGCGCACACATACTGGAAAATCGCAGCACTGTGCAGTCTTACTGTTGAATCATTAATGCAGAGACATTAGCGGGGGGTAATCAAAATTTGAAAGCCATTTAAAATATTAATACAAAGATGCTGCGATTGACTTTTCAACTGAGTAAAAGCCATCAATCCACTATCTCTTTTTTAATGACTAATATACACACAAAATAAAAAAATCCTTAGAAGTGAAATACAAATAAAAAAAAGCTAGCAGTGATTATCACAGGCCTCCTGGTTGGGAGATCAAAGTTGAGAGTGGTTTTGTTGTGGTTTTTGCATAAGTCGTCTCTTTAAACATGCAGACGCAACCTAGAGAACATACCCGTTTTGCTCAGCAGAATCCCAGCTGTGTGTGAAGCAACATCGGGATTCAAGCTCACAGTCTCCAGATGACAGACTTTACCACTCAGGAGCACTCAAACAGTGTTTTAATTAACATGTGAACACAGAGATCTTGAAGTGAAATCAGTGTCAACACTGACGTGACCTCAGAGCATTGTGTAAACAGCTCATGAATATTAAATTAAATTGCTCATCTTTATTTATGACTGGAAACCTTAAAATAACTGGCTGATCATGGTGCTGTTACTCAGGAGAATGCACTTAAATATTCAGGGTCAATCAGATCGCTGAATTCAACGAGTCACCAGGCACTTTATCAAGTCCTCAGCATACTCCTGAGCTCCCAAAGCACACACAAATCCTGGAAGTGTCATGCATCATGATTTACACACCTTCGAACCTGACTCAGATTTCAGCAGCTGTGCAGATTGGTACCAATCAAGATTCCAGACTTTTAAATGCTAGTGTATATTTGCCAACTAATTATTTCCTCTGTGAGCCACAGTTCAGTGTGCATTAAATGTGATTTAGAATTTGTCTGCCTTCGGTATAGTGATCCTGGACTACAATCCTGTTTAAATTTACAGCATTTGGCAGACTCCCTTATCCAATGCAATGTACAAAAGTACTTAAGTCTCTATCATTGAATACATGAACTCTGGTACACTAGGCTACAGATTTAAGATTCCATGAGTCTAAAACTCTGTTCAAACGTATTTTTTGTATATATAATACACACATACAACAAACAGAAAAGAAAGTGCTAGTTGAAGTATTTCATGTAGGTCTTCAACCATTGTTTGAAAATAGACAGTGACTCAGCTTCCGGACCCCTAGAGGAAGTTCATTTCATGCAAGTTCAAGCCAGTGGAGAAGCACAACAGCGGGGTGGTGTGGAGAACTTAGGCAGGTTGAAGACAAGCCATGTAGCTGCATTTTGGTTCATTTGCAGAGGATGAATTGCGTTCATATTTAGACCTGCTAGCAGTGCATTGCAGTAATCCAGTCTTTTGATGACAAGAGACTGAACAAGTACCTGAAAAATGGCTGAATCCTGCTAATGTTGTAGAGAAGAAACCGACATGAGTCACATTAGCAACAGGAGAGGAAAAGGACAGTGTCCATGGTTACCCCAAGGTTACGAGCTTTGACCGAAGAGCAGATCAGATCGTTATGCAGGGATATTGCAATTGATGAACAGCAGTTCAGTTTTGCTAAGATTGAGCTTTAACTGATGAGCAGTCATCCGTGATGAAATTTCTGCCAGACATGCTGAGATCCGATCAGAAGCTGTGGCATCTGAGGGTGGGAAAGAGAAGATAAGTTGTGTATCATCAGCATAGCAGTGGTAAGAGAACCCATGTGAAGTAATAACTTCCCCAAGAGAGTGCGTATACAGGGAGAAAAGAAGAGGACCAAGTACTGAGCCCTGTGGGACGCCAGTGGAGAGTCTGTGTGGAGCAGATGTCACTCCCCTCCATGTTACCTGATAAAAGCGTCCTTCCAGGTAGAAAGCAAACCATTCCCAAGCTGAGCTGCAAATCCCAAGATTCCTGAGGGTAGACAAGAGAATCTCTTGTTTGACCACACCAAAAGCTGCTGAAAGGTCAAGGAGGATAAGGACGGATGACAGTTTGGCTTATCTAGCAGCATGTAGTTTCTCAGAGACATCCAAAAGGTCGGTCTCTGTTGAATGTGCTGCTTTAAAGCCAGACTGGTTGGGATTTTGTTGTTTCATTTTTTCTTTTGTCCATGGATCTTTATTCTGTCTCCAAGCCCTCTGAGATACAGAAGGCTTCACCTAAGAAGGCGGATCCAGCAAGAGCTCAAGAAAAACAATAACTCACTGGATGAATCTAAATTGTAATTTAAACCACAACACTGAATCATTCCTATGACTTTGAACTAGAGTTCTGAAGAGTCAGGAAAAGATGGGAGTACATGCTGTCTCTCAATTGATACATTCACCTGGCTATCTACCTCTCTAATCTGCTCAGATCTCACAGACCATGTAGTCTTCTAACCAACCTTGGTTCTCAACTCCTTCTGACACCAAACCCAGGGAAAAAGTTTCACCTGAGGAGAACAAACACTGCAAAAAGCTCAGCCTGTGTCTGCATTATGGTAGCAAGTGCCATTTAAGAGAAGTATGTAAGCAACCACAAACATGTGAACCTCAATTCTACTCCCACGACTGAAAATAAACAAATTATGTTATCATCATGTACCACAAAAACATAAAATACCTCAAGACAGCCAAGAGACTCAACACCTGTCAAGCAAAAAGGTGAGTAGCTTTTTATACACTTTTACTATTCAGTCACATACCGGTTCAAAGAAGGGCAAAGCCGACTTTCTATCAGAGTCTTTGAAAATTCTCACTCCCAGCAGGCCCCCAAACTATTCAATTCAATTCAATTCAAGTTTATTTGTATAGCGCTTTTTAAAATAGACATTGTCGCTTTACAGAACATAAATATAGAGCAGAAGGTGTAAGTGGCTTTGGGCTTTCATTTGTTTGAACCGTTGTTCATTTACAGCATTTGGCAGCATTTGTTGACATGCAGGGTTGTGTGTGTGTGTATGTATGCGGAACCTGTGTTCAGGATGAGATTGACCGGAGGAATTTATTTATGTTGCGCATGTTCACAACATGTGCACCTTTTTCTTGGTTAGCTGTTGGTTTCGTCTCGGCATGTGTTCAGGGCAATAGCGTGGATCACATACTTTTGTAAGTTTTTTATTTTTGCACACCGGTACTGGATTGTCAGAGTTTAGCAGAGTTGGTATTGTTTTGCACCCTTGGTAAAGCGGAGCGAGGTATGTCTTTTGTTTTTAATGTGAATCTGGTTATGATAACTTAAAGCTTATCACTGTTAAGTTTGTTTTGAATGTGTACTTTTCTTTGTTTAATTTAAGTTTCACGGTGTTAAACGGTGATGACTGGTGGATGCTTCATGTTGAAGAGTACGACTCGTGAACTGAAGACGTGTCCCAATAAATGATCTACACCTGTTTAGAGACTCTCTGTTCATTTATCGATGCCAAGGGCTGCTACAGTGAAACTCGACGCTACGCGTGGCTAAAGCAAAGGTCGTCGCTACACGCTGTGCCAGTTCAGTGAAAGTCACCCACTACGCTGTACCAGTGCCATTTAGCAAGGAGTATACAACCTGTTGTCCACCACGCTATCGTTTTGGTCACTCAGCTGCAAAGTTGAGTATACAAAAGTTACTGTAAGTCAAGGTCATTGTTAGCTCATGAGGTTTAAAACCCAATTTAGCAAATTGTCTGATTTTACATTATTTTTGTGTTGATTTCTGACATTTGACATGCTTACTTATGTGTTTTTCTGATGTGTAAATGTCTGATGTGAGTGGTAATATATAGTAAGGATACGTTAAGGTCACCACTTCTTAATTAGAGTTCAGACATAGACACTTTATGCTTCATAGTATAAGTACAGAGCAACAAGATGTCGTGTGTTGACCAATCAAACAGTTCTTCTGAAGAGAAACAACTCAGATCCAGCTCTCGCGAACGAAATTTAACTGAGAAGGGCCAAGAGATGCATGAACAGCATGCAGCAAAAAATTAAAAGGCATTCCACAAAGCCTATGATCTTTGGAAGCAAACAGAAAAGGACATTAGAACAAGATTGAAAACTTTCTGCTCAGCTGAAGAACTTGAAGGAAGCCAAAAGGAACATATGATCTAAACAAGCCACTGTGAAACAACATTACGAAGCCATTCAATGCAACCATAGTACTACATCAAAATTGTTAAGAAAATGGATGCATGTGTCACCTTGACTGCTGATGTTTGTGATCTTGTCAGTAAAAGATTAGAGAACATAGAAGAAGTTTTCAATGATCAACTTGAAAAGGAGAGAGTGAGAATGGTACTTAATAAGGATGAGTATGAGTCTGTCTTTGGGAAAACAGATACTGAAACGGTAATCTCAGAGTTGAGATCAGACCACTCAAATGCCACCTCCTGGTCTTCCAACAAACATGCAGATGCTGAAGCAGACCTGGCTGCCAAACAAGAACAAGCAAGGGTTATGCAGTTGCTACATGCACAACAAGCAAGAGTTGATCAACTGGAGAGCGAATGGAAACTCAAAGAAACACGAATGCTAGCAGAGATCAAGAAAGGTGAAGCTGAAACAAAATCAAAACTTGAGCAGGAAAAAACAGCTACAAGCAGTTACAGCAGCTACAAGCAGACGTCAAAGTAAAGGTAGCAGCAGCTCGTGTAAGAGCATACAATAATTTTGGTGGCATTAAAGGGGGAGAAACTAATCTTAAGTTCCTCTCCGATTACCAAACCAATGAACCTCCATCTTTGTTAGACCCACAAGCTATACCATTCCTGCCACATCCTACGTCACCATCTATGTCAGCAACTCAGGAAGAGGTCAATCTGGCCAAGGCAATTGCAAGCTCATTCACTCTGAGCCGATTACCAGTCCCAGAGCCAACAAAATTCACTGGCAATCCTTTAGAGTTTATGGACTGGAAGATATCCTTTAATGCCCTCATTGGCCATAAGGCACTCCCTGCTAATGAAAAATTGCTCTATCTCAAGAGTTATCTTGCAGGTGAAGCACACAAAGCAGTAGAGGGATTTTTCTACCAAAACTCGGAAGAAGCATATAGGAGTGCCTGGACAGTTCTTGAAGATCGATATGGAAGTTCATTCATAGTACAAAGAGCTTTCAGAGACAAACTTCGGAAGTGGCCAAAGATCGCAGCCAATGACCCGATTGCATTCAGAGAGTTTGCTGATTTCCTTCAGGGATGTGCTGCAGCTATACCCTATGTTAAAGGATTGGCGATTTTGAATGATTGTGAAGAAAATCACCAGCTTCTTAAGAAACTTCCTGAATGGGTGGTGCGCAGGTGGAGTCGTATAGTCGTGGATAAATTAGACAAATTTGGCGAATATCCAAGTTTTGCTGACTTCACAAGGTTCCTGGAAAAGGAAGCTCGAGTAGTATGTAATTCAGTAGCCTCTCCTTTCCTAATTAACACCAAACCCACAGATGAGAGAGTGCCAAAGAGAGCCAAAGCACTTAACACAAGCACTTACGTAAGAAATCCTACTCCAGCGTCACCTGAAAAGCTAAAGCCACCTTGCTTATGTTGTAAGGATGAAACACATGGTGTTGCAAGATGTCCAACCTTTGCAGCAAAGACTGCAGATGAGAAAAAGGCCTTCATTTATGAGCATCATCTTTGTTTTGGATGCCTAAGAAAGGGACACACAACCAAAGAGTGTAAAAGGCGCCACACCTGCAGCACATGTGGTAAACGTCATCCAACCTGTCTACACAGAGAGAGAAATGTAAATCCAGAGCAAACTGTAAGTAAAAATCCCACAGCTTCAGGACATGGAGCAAGTGAAGAAACCCACAAGGTTATGACTCGTGTATTGACACGGAATGTTTCTGCCACCTCTAGCATTGTCCCTGTTTTTGTGTCATCAACAACAGAACCTCAGAAAGAGATTCTCACATATGCTCTTCTCGACACCCAAAGTGATTCAACCTTCATCTTGGAGGACTTAGCCTCAGAACTAAATGTGAACATGCAGTCAGTACAACTCAAGCTCAGTACTATGACAGCTGTCAACTCAGTGATAGCAAGTAAAACTGTTAGTGGTTTACAAGTTCGGGGACTGAACACCAATGCACATGTCAAACTGCAGCAAGCATATACACGAGATTTTATCCCAGTAGATAGGTCTCATATCCCCACCAATAGCACAGCACTTCAGTGGTCTCATTTAAGACACCTGCAAAATAAGTTACCCTCATTGCAAGATTGCAATGTAGGATTGTTAATTGGCTATGACTGTCCATCAGCACTAGCTCCCTTAGAGGTCGTCATAGGTCATGAAACCGAGCCCTTTGCTCAAAGAACTGCACTACGCTGGAGCATTATAGGAACAGTTAACCCTCTCTTAGATAGACAGGGAAGACAGAGTTTCGTTCATTGATTCGCTGTGAAAGAGATACCTGTGCCAGCTGCTGCTGATGTGCTGAAGATCTTAGAAGCAGATTTCAATGAGAGGAGTTATGAGGAAAAATATGCATCCTAAGAGGACATCCGTTTCATACAACTCTTAAGCGACAAAATAAGACAAAATGAGAACAGACATTATGAGATGCCACTTCCCTTCAAAGGCAATGGTCTACCTTCACTTCCTAACAATAAAAGGCTATCCACTGTTCGGCTGCAACACCTGAAGAAAAAGTTAAAGTCTATCAGACAGTATTATGACCATTACATGACCTTCATGGATGAAATAATCGAAAGGGGTGATGCAGAGCTAGCACCTCCAGCATCTGAAGGAGACACTGTTTGGTACATCCCACATCATGGAGTGTACCACCCAAGGAAGCCAGATAAGTTAAGAGTAGTCTTTGATTGCTCAGCTAAGTTCTGTGGAATCTCTTTAAACGACACCCTACTGACCGGTCCAGACATTATCAACTCACTCGTGGGAGTCCTGTGTTGCTTTAGAAGGGAAGCAGTAGCTGTGACATGTGACATTGAAAGGATGTTCCACCAGTTCTACGTCTCTCCTGAAGGTCGCAATTACTTGAGATTTCTCTGGTGGAAAGACGGACAGTTGGAAACTGAACCTCAGGAGTATAGGATGACAGTCCACCTTTTTGGCGTTGCATCTTCCCCAGAGTGTGCCAACTTTGGCCTTAAGTATTTAGTGCAACAACACAAGGCTAACTACCCTTTAGCCTCAGAGTTTGTAGAGAAAAACTTCTACGTGGATGATGGATTAATCAGTGTCCCAACAGTGCAGGAAGCTAAAGACCTGATCCTTCAGTCACAACAATTGTGCAAGGTTGCAGGCCTACATCTGCATAAGTTCAATTCAAATCAAATTGACGTCCTCTCTTGTGTAGCCCCCTCGGAAAGGGCAGTGGCCACCAATTCCCTTAATCTCCACCTAGATGTGATACAAGACAGACACATGCTTGGCATTCAGTGGTTAATAGAAAGTGACACCTTCACTTTCAACCTAAATACAAAGGACCACCCTTCAACTCGCCGTGGCCTCCTAGCGGTTATAGCCTCTCTGTTCGTCCCACTTGGTTTTGTGGCTCCTTTTACTTTAATGGGAAAACGCATACTACAGGAGCTGTGTTGTAGAGGCATTGAATGGTACAATCCAATTCCTGAGTGCATGCGTTCACGGTGGGAGCAGTGGAAAAGTGGACTCCAAGCATTAAAGGAAATAGCTATACCAAGGTGTTATCATCCTCATAACTTTGGTAACATTGTTAGAGTGGAATTGCACCACTTTTCAGATGCTAGTAATGTAGGATATGGCTCATGTTCCTACTTAAGGTATAAAATTGACAAGGACAAGATTCATTGTTGTCTTGTTATGGCTAAGGCACGGGTTGCACCTTTAAAAATCATAAGCATCCCAAGATTAGAGCTGTCAGCTGCAGTTACCTCAGCCAAGATGAGTGTTATGCTGAAGGCAGAGCTAGAGATTAAAATTGATGAAGAATTCTTTTGGACTGACTCCCAGGTCGTGCTGGCTTACATCAACAATGAAGCACGGAGATTCAATGTGTTTGTGGCAAACCATGTTCAACTAATAAGAGAGTGTACAGACCCAAGTCAATGGCATTATGTTGACACAGCACAAAACCCAGCTGACCATGCCTCGAGAGGTCTTGAGGCAGGAGAGATCTCTTCAGTTAGTTGGTTATCAGGGCCCAAGTTTCTATGGGAACAAGAGGCGCTCTCACCACCTAAGCCCTCTACCGAGCTGCTTGTTGGAGATCCAGAGGTTAAGTCAATTCGAGTATTTGTAAGTCAGGTCAGTGCGGTTGAAGATATTATAAGCCGCTTTTTCCATGTGGACAACAGTTGTCAAAGTTGTCGCAAGAATCAAAAGACTAGGGTCCAAACTAAAACAGCACAGTGACTTTGTCACTGTTGAGGAACGCAAGGGAGCTGCTAAAGTGATAATTAATCTCATCCAGCAACAGGCCTTCTCTAAAGAACTAAATATTTTTAAAGGTGACCTTAAGGAGGCAACTCTTCCAAGGTCAAGCCCTCTTTTCCACCTTGATCCCATTCTGAATGAAGGACTGCTTCGTGTTGGGGGAAGATTGAAAGGGTCAACCCTCAGTCAAGAATTAAAGCATCCCATTATTCTGCCTAAAGATAGCCATATTACTAAGTTGATTCTATCTCACTACCATAACCAAATCCATCATCAGGGACAAACTCAAACCCTAATGGAACTCCGAGCTAACGGATTATGGACCATCGGTGGAAGCAAATCAGTTGCTAAGCTGATCCACAAATGTGTGTGGTGCCGGAAATTAAGAAGACCGGCTGAAGAGCAAAGAATGTCTGAACTCCCTGTAGAACGCTGTGAGGCCTCAGCCCCCTTCACATTTTGTGGAATGGATTGCTTCAGCCCCTTTGTTGTTAAAAAGGGTCGCAAGAAGCACAAGAGATATGGACTCATCTTTACATGCTTGTACTCTCGAGCAGTCCATATTGAAATGATTGAGGAAATGTCCACTGATGCTCTCATAAATGCTCCAAGGTGCTTTGTTAGCCTTAGAGGAGCTGTTAGCCAACTTCGCTGTGATCAGGGTTCAAATTTCGTGGGAGCTAAAAATGAGCTTAAGGAAGCCCTTAAACAATGTGATGTGAATGTGACACAAAGGCATTGGAGACCTTTCTGGCAGATAAGCAGTGTGAGTTTATTTTCAACGCTCCTTCTGCAAGTCATGCAGGTGGCATTTGGGAGCGTGATGATGAAATCCAAGATTTCCTTACCCCCTCCTGGAAAGTTTGTTAAAGAGGCATGTATGCTGCAAAAAGGTGGCGCAGAGTACAATACTTAGTCGAACAATTCTGGAGCCGTTGGAAGAAAGAGTACCTGCTGAATGTTTCCGTAAGACAAAAATGGCACACACCTCAACGAAACTTGAAGGTGGATGACATAGTCATCATCAAGGAAGACTCACTTCCTAGGAATGAGTGGCGTCTTGGAAGAGTAGTTGAGACCACAGAAGGAATTGATGGTTTAGTCCGTCGAGTGAAAGTACAAGTTGCAGAGCGCAAGATGTCAGGGAAAAATTACCATCATTCCAAACCCTCAGTTATTGAACGACCGATTCAAAGGTTAGTTCTTTTAATAGAAAGTGAATAATTGGTTATCAATTTAAAGTACACTTGCATCGGACATGTTAGTCTAATTGCTTTACAAGGGTGATATCTTCCTCCTATATATGAAACCTACTTTACATGTAGCCACTTGTTATAAAGGAGAAATCATGCATGATTATCTGTTTGTTGTTTATCATAACATGATTTGGTGGGAGTGTAAGTGGCTTTGGGCTTTCATTTGTTTGAACCGTTGTTCATTTACAGCATTTGGCAGCATTTGTTGACATGCAGGGTTGTGTGTGTGCATGTGTATGCGGAACCTGTGTTCGGGATGAGATTGACCGGAGGAATTTATTTATGTTGCGCATGTTCACAACATGTGCACCTTTTTCTTGGTTAGCTGTTGGTTTCGTCTCGGCATGTGTTCAGGGCAATAGCGTGGATCACATACTTTTGTAAGTTTTTTATTTTTGCACACCGGTACTGGATTGTCAGAGTTTAGCAGAGTTGGTATTGTTTTGCACCCTTGGTAAAGCGGAGCGAGGTATGTCTTTTGTTTTTAATGTGAATCTGGTTATGATAGCTTAAAGCTTATCACTGTTAAGTTTGATTTTAATGTGTGTAGGTCATTTGTTTGTTTTGAATGTGTACTTTTCTTTGTTTAATTTAAGTTTCACTGTGTTAAACGGTGATGACTGGTGGATGCTTCATGTTGAAGAGTACGACTCGTGAACTGAAGACGTGTCCCAATAAATGATCTACACCCGTTTAGAGACTCTCTGTTCATTTATCGATGCCAAGGGCTGCTACAGAAGGTAAACATAGGGAAGAATAAAAGAAATAACGAATGATAAAAGAAAAAGATTAACAGAATAAAAAAATCAAGATTATTATTAGATATAAATAGTTCACAATCTGTATGTATTTATCCCCCTATGAGCAAGTCTGAGGTGACTCAGGCAGCAGTGGCAAGGAAAAACTCCCTTAAATTGGTAAAGGAAGAAACCCTGAGAGGAACCGGACTCAAGGGGGAACCCATCCTCATATGGGTGACACTGGGAGTGTGATTGTAATATACAGTCAAACAAATATTGTATTGGTGTAAGGATCATGGACTTCGGATCTCCTTAGTATCACAGAGTCCAACTGGAGATGCCTCAGGGTTCCCAGTGTCTGCCTCGGCTCAGTGGACGTCCAAAGGCTTCGTCCCTCAGAGGACGGTAGGAGCTGGTACAATGTCTGGATGCCTCGGGATGGGTACAAAGAGAGAAGCAGTGGAGAGGGATTAACATATCTACTGTTCATAAAAATGTGCCGGTCTGATGTACTAGTGCATGATATTATGGGATGTATTATGTGTACTCCTGACTAAAGAGATGAGTTTTTAATCTACATTTAAACTGGGAAAGTGTGTCTGAGCCCCGAACACTATCAGGAAGTCTATTCCAAAGTTTGGGAGCTAAATATGAAAACGCTCTACCACCTTTAGTAGACTTAGATATTTTGGGAACTGCCAGAATTCCTGAGTTTTGTGATGTCAGAGAGCGTGAAGGATTGTAACGTGTTAGAAGACTAGTTAGATACATGGGAGCTAAACCATTAAGAGCCTTGTACGTAAGTAGCAGCAGTTTGTAATCAGTTCTAAACTTAACAGGTAGCCAGTGTAGAGATGATAAAATTGGGGTTATATGGTCATACTTTCTTGTCCTAGTGAGAACTCTGGCAGCTGCATTTTGGACTAACTGTAACCTATTTATTAAAGATGCAGGACAACCACCTAGTAATGCATTACAATAGTCCAGTCTAGAGGTCATGAACGCATGAACTAGCTTCTCAGCATCAGATACAGACAGGATGTTTCTCAGCTTGGTGATATTTCTAAGGTGGAAGAAGGCTGTTTTGGTAGTATGAGCGATATGATTTTAAAGACAAGTTGCTGTCTAATATAACACAGAGGTCTTTCACTGTCAAGCAACTAGTAACAGTACATCCCTCTAAATGGGAGTTAAGTTGTGAGAGTTTCTGTGCACTGGTTTTTTGACCTATGAGTAGTATTTCTGTCTTATCAGAGTTTAACAATAGAAAATTGCAGTTCATCCAGTCTTTTATCTCTCTAAGGCATTGAGTTAATTTGGACATTGTGGCTATTTCATCTGGTTTTGATGAGATATATAACTGTGTGTCATCAGCGTAACAATGGAAACTAACCCCATGTCTTCTAATAATGTTCCCTAAAGGAAGCATGTATATCGAGAAAAGCAGAGGTCCTAGAACTGATCCTTGAGGGACCCCATAATTAACTGGTAATAAACTGGAGGATTCACCATTTAATTCTACAAAATGGTATCGCTCTGACAGGTAGGATCTAAACCAACTTAAAGCCTGTCCATGAATACCTGTGTAATTTTGTAAGCGAGCTAGAAGAATGTTGTGGTTATATATCAAATATATGTGGTTATATGTAGTGTCAAATGCAGCACTAAGGTGAAGTAGAACTAATAAGGACATAGAGTCTTGGTCTGAAGTTAAGAACAAGTCATTTGTAACTTTAACAAGTGCAGTTTCTGTGCTATGATGGGGCCTGAAACCTGACTGAAACTCTTCAAGGATGTTGCTCTCCTGTAAGAAGGAGCTCAGTTTAACAGACACAACCTTTTCAAGTATTTTAGACATAAACAGAAGGTGTGAGATAGGTCTGTAATTTGATAGTTCATATGGAACTAAGTTAGGTTTTTTGATGAGTGGCCTAATAACTGACAACTTGAAAGACTTCGGGACGTAACCTAAAGATAACGAGATAACCTCCCCTCTGACAAGCTACATTCTTCTTCCCTCCTGTCTCTTCTCGACTCTTTCTCCCTCACACTCAACAGCTACATCCCCACACACAAAGGAGGCAATGTCCTGGACCTGGTTTTCACCTATCCTTCTCCAGCTACAGACGTGACTGCTACCCCACTCCACGTCTCTGATCATCACCTGGTATCCTTCACCATCACTCCACCTATCTTTCCTAGAACTATCTCTCACCCCCTCGCTCTTACTCGCTGCAACCTTCACTCTGACTCCCCTTCATCTGTAGCTTCTGGCACTCTCTTCCCTTCCTGATACTGAGTCTTTTTCCTCACTACCCTTGGACTCAGCCACAGATACTTTCCTCTCATCTCTTTCCTCAACTATGGACTTCCTCTGCCCTATGCTCACTAAACCCAAGAAAACTTCTTGTTCTGCTCCTTGGCTTTCAGATGTGCTGCGCAACAATCGGAGAGAGCTAAGATCATCAGAGAGAAAGTGGAAGAAATCACAACTTGATGCAGATCTTGATTTTTACAGAACACTTCTTGTCAAGTTCTCCTCAGATGTGACTTCTGCCAAGACTTCCTTCTACAAGGAAAAGCTTGAAGCTTCCTCACATGTCCCTCGGAAATTCAAAAACTTGAAGCTTCCTCACATGTCCCTCAGAAATTCCACATCATCTCTTCTTTGCTCAACCCCCCGGCTCCACCTTCTTCATCCTCCCTGACTGCAGAAGACTTTGCTTCTTTCTACCAGGAGAAGATTGAGGAAATCTGCCGGACCTTCACTTCAGCCCAGACCGCACTTACATCTCAGAGTATGCATTCCCCTACACCTTCGTTGTCACATTTCTCAACTGTGGCAGCAGAAGAGATTTTACAACTCATCCAGTCCTGCAATCCTACCACCTGCCCATTGGATCCACTCCCTACCACTATGCTCC
Source organism: Tachysurus fulvidraco (assembly GCF_022655615.1). Classification (NCBI taxonomy): domain Eukaryota; kingdom Metazoa; phylum Chordata; class Actinopteri; order Siluriformes; family Bagridae; genus Tachysurus; species Tachysurus fulvidraco. The sequence continues at coordinate 18,471,970 of NC_062541.1, forward strand.
AGACCATCTCACAAGACCTCTTGCCCTTCATTTCCACTATCGTCAATAGATCCATAGCATCTGGTCAGGTACCAACTACTTTCAAGAGAGCAAGGGTTATTCCCATCCTAAAGAAACCTGCTCTGGATCCATCAGACATCAGTAACTACAGACTACAGTAACTATCACTTCTCTCATTTCTTTCAAAAATTCTTGAACGCATTGTCTATAATCAACTGTCTGTCTATCTCTCACAGAACAACCTCCAAGATCCCAAACAGTCTGGCTTTAAAGCAGCTCACTCCACAGAGACAGCCCTTTTGGATGTCTCTGAGAAGCTACATACTGCTAGATCAGCCAAACTGTCATCCGTCCTTATCCTCCTTGACCTTTCAGCAGCGTTTGATACGGTCAACCACAAGACTCTCTTATCCACCCTCAAGAGTCTTGGGATTTGCGGATCAGCTTGGGAATGGTTTGCCTCCTACCTGGAAGGACGCTCATATCAGGTAACATTGAGGGGAGTGACATCTGCTCCACGCAGACTCTCCACTGGCGTCCCACAGGGCTCAGTATGTGGTCCTCTTCTTTTCTCCCTGTATACTCACTCTCTTGGGGAAGTTATTTCATCACATGGGTTCTCTTACCACTGCTATGCTGATGATACACAACTTATCTTCTCTGTCCCACCCTCAGATGCCACAGCTTCTGACCGGATCTCAGCATGTCTGGCAGAAATTTCATCATGGATGACTGCTCATCAGTTAAAGCTCAATCCTAGCAAAACTGAACTGCTGTTCATCCCAGGTGATTCATCCCCAGGTCATGATCTTGCTATATCCTTGCACAATGATCTGATCTCCCCTTCAGCCACAGCTCACAACCTTGGGGTAACCATGGACAATCAACTGTCCTTTTCCTGTCATGTTGCTAATGTGACTCGCTCATGTCGGTTTCTTCTCTACAACATTAGAAGAATTCGGCCATTTTTGTCCACACAGACTGCTCAGGTACTTGTTCAGTCTCTTGTCATTTCTAGACTGGATTACTGCAATGCACTGCTGGCAGGTCTACCTATGAACACAATCCGTCCTCTGCAAATGATCCAAAATGCAGCTGCCCGGCTTGTTTTCAACCTGACAAAGTTCTCGCATACCACCCCGCTGCTGCGATGCCTCCACTGGCTTCCGGTACCTGCACACATCCGATTCAAAACACTGATGCTGGCCTACAAAGCCAAAAATGGACCAGCTCCCTCTTACCTCAAAGCCCTCATCATTCCTCACACTGCACCCCGCACCCTCCGATCTACCAGCACTGCTCGACTGGTTCCACTATCTCTCAGGGTAAGAGGCAAGTATACTACAAGACTCTTCTTTGTTCTGGCACCAAGGTGGTGAAATGAACTTCCCCTAGAGGTCCGGACAGCTGAGTCACTGGCTATTTTCAAGCGGCGGTTGAAGACCTACTTATTCAGGAAACACTTCAACTAGCACTTCTTTCCTTATCTTTTGCATAAAAAAAAAACCTTTGACACTTTTTCATTGTAACTTTGAACAAATGTTTTAAACTCATGGTATCTTAAGTATGTAACCTAGTGAACCAGCATTAATGTATTCAATGTTAGAGATTTAAGCACTTATGTACGTCGCTCTGGATAAGGGCGTCTGCCAAATGCTGTAAATGTAAATGTAAATGAGTTAATGATATTAAGAAGAGGCTCACCAGCTTTATGTAACACTTCTTTCAGTAGTTTAGTTGGGATGGGGTCTAGTGAACATGCTGTTGATTTAGCTGTAGTAATAAGTTTATCTAACTCTTCCTGTCCTGTACTTGTAAAGCTGTGTAAAGCCTTAGGTGAGATTTTGTCACTGGTTGCTCTCATATGTTGAGTGTCACCTAATTTATTCCTGATACTTTCGATTTTATCAGTGAAGAATCTCATAAAGTCCTCACTACTGAAATGTGATGGAATAGTGTGTTCAGATTTCTGATTTTTTGTTAAACTAGCCACTGTGCTAAATAAAAACCTGGGATTGTTCTGGTTATTTTCTATGAGTTTGCTCAGGTGCTCAGAGCCCTAGCAGCTTTTAGAGCCTGTCTGTAGCTGGACATACTGTCCTTATACGCAATTCTAAAAACCTCTAATTTAGTTTTTCTCCATTTCCGTTCGAGGTTACAGGTCTCCCTCTTGAGGGTGTGAGTATGACTATTATACCATGGTTCAAGTGTTTTATCTCTAACCTTCTGTAATCTGACTGGGGCAACAGTGTCTAATGTGCTAGTGAATATAGCATCTATGCTGTTAGTCATTACATCTAGGTCGTTTGAGTTTGTGGGTACAGTAAGAAGTCCAGACAGATCAGGCAGGTTATTTGTGAATCTGTGTTTAGTGGTCAGAATAATGGTTCTACTGAGTCGATAACGTGGTGAGACAAAGTTAGTCTGTTTTATAGGTAGTGTGTACATTATAAGGTAATGGTCTGTGAAGTCATCACTTTGGGGAATCACATCTATATCAGTGACATCTATTCTGTGTGATATTATTAAATCTAGTGTGTGGTTACGTCGATGAGTTGCACTAGTGATGTTTTTTTTTGAGCCCAAGTGAGTTTAGTAAGTCCATAAATGTGAGTCCTAAAGCATTGTTTGTGTCTTCAACATGAATGTTAAAGTCTCCTACAATTAATGCTTTGTCAAAGTTAACCAATAGGTCTGAGAGAAAATCTGTGGATTCTCTAAGAAAAACTATCCTTTCTAATGCCCCATTTCCACCAGAAAGAACTGGGTGCTGGTCCAGAGTGCTGATTCAAAATTGGTTCCACTGGCGAGCCTTCTGAGAACCGGTTTGCCTTTCCACGGGCTAGAGAGCCATCACAGAGCCAAGTCTTACATCACTGTATACAAAGTTATACAGCAACGTTAGTGCAGCAGCAGCAAACACAAACACAACATCAACAATGGCGGAAGTTGCTTTACTGTTAAAGCTCATGGCTTTGTGAACCTAAATTGGCATCCAAAAGTGCGAATCCTAGTTTAAAATGATTTAAAAAGGGCACAAACGACGTTCTCTTTTGTCTTGTTGGTCACAGTAACCCCGCAAGCGTCAGCCACTTTTCCTGCTTCAGAGCCGGTGCTTTGGGTGTCAAAAAAGAAAGAACTGATTTTAAATTAGGCTCTGGCTCTGAACCAGCACTCAAAATGCCTTGGTGGAAAGAGGCATAAGTGCTGTTCTCTAGCTCCACACATCATGGAGGACCCCACACCTTTAGAATGACCAACAGAGAAATCCTACTTCCCACAGAGAACACGAAAACCCTTACTGACTTCCAAGTATGCCCGGGGCCCTGAGATCATGGGCTCCTCCCTGATGTTTGAATTCCACTGAGAACATTCCAATCAGGCAGTCAGAGGCTTCAAGCCTCTATTGTTTCCAATCATTAACTTAGTAAATTTAAATTGTATCTTTTTACATGTTCTTTGTAATAAAAACAATAATCATTTTTAGTGATTTCTTTCATTATTTAAATTCAGCTTTTTCAAAGTGAAATCTCTGCTGAGATTCTGCCTCAGAATTTGTGCCTTGGAGTGAGATTTCTCAGAACAGCAATGAGAGACTGCAAACAGTTGAGATCAGTTAGTAGTCAAGCGACTGAGGGGAAAGGTGCTGAGGTGATGTCATGCGGTTGCAGGCTGAGGATCATGGGAGTTGTCATGAACAGGATTAAAAAATTATTATTTAAGAAAAGATGATAAATGGATGATAAATCTTTTGAATATAATTTATCGTTGTTTACAGAGCAGAGAGAATAGAAGCTGTCATTTCCACTCAGCTAGCTGTCAGTTAGCTGCCACAGTAAGGGATGCTAGCTAATTAGCAGGCTATGAGTGATGTCAGCTCACATCCTGTAGTGGAACTGAGCTGACTGCTTTTATGGGAATCTGCCACAGGCTTTCGGCTCTGATACCACCGGAAGACCCCGTAAGAATCCATGCCATATCAGCTGTGTCACTCTGAAACATATGACTGCAGAGGATATACAACATGCCACTTTAACCTTGTCTCTGATGCAACAAACTCTATCACTTATATAAAGATGTGACATACAAATGTTGTCTAAACAAACACAGTGACATAGTAAAAGCAGGATGTTGCTCTGTACAGCCACAAACAGCCGAGCTCCACTGTAATATTAGCACAAGCCCTGTGAGGAATCCAGGAGTTGGTCAGTGCTGAGCAACATGAACAATACACAATGTCAGTAAAGGTTACCAATCCTAACAATCCTAAAGTTCTGTCCTACCTTCAGCTCTCGCTCATGATCTCCACTGCAGAGAGTGTTCAGTGACACTTTGAACGACTTCCACACTGGATTTAGATTATTCATGATGGTCTGTAAAGAAAAAGGCAAAGTTAATATTTATATTTAGTTGTGTAGTGTTAAGTTGTTGTGCATGTATTTGTTAAGTGTACCTCAGTTCTGTGCACGATTGATCCAGTACCGTCGTCATTGACCCTGAAGATTTCTAGAAATGGATCCGATTTGCTAAAAAAATCCTTTAGACAGAGATGTGTGAAGTGGAGAAACTAAACAACTGCATTGATGAGAACTGAGATAAAGATCATAAAAACACCAGTATAATTGATTTCTTCTGATTTTCCACAATCATTCTGACAAATGAACTAATAAGCTGCAGATGTTTAATTCTTTGCTTATAAATAATGCATGAGAAAGATCTCAAGTATTCATACCTTGTCATCGAGCTTTTTGGCACTGAAGGCAAGCTCCACATAATCATCATTCCCAGATAATTCCTCTGCTGTTATCTGTGATAGCAACAGAGTGCAAACACTTGGTGACATGGCAGTTATGTGTGTTTGTGAGTGTGTGTGTGTCTTTGTTTACTTACCGTTATCGAAGACTTGCCCGATGTGTTGCCCTGCTTCAGTAACGCTTTAGAGATTTTTCTCTGAGACACAATCTGTGCAGAGACACCAGATAAAAGACATTTCTTCAACAGCAAACAATTCTACCATTTCCATCTTATCACAAGAGAAAAATCTATTAAAAATGTTTGTGAATTGCCCAGCAGGAAGCTCAGAGCCCTCCCTTTTCCAATCACCCTGTTCAGCAATTAAATGAAGAGTCTTAATACTCTTTATACTGAAACCCAATAGTATCCTGACTAACATTATTAAAGTCTTGTGGAAATAAAAGTAGGCTTCCCTCCTGCTGGTAGACTGAAACACCAGTTTACTGGATGAAAGGGTTAAAGGACAGCTCACCAAAGCTTATACAGAGCATTGCCAGGTATTTCAACACAACTACATCTCATAAACCTTCCCTAAAGTGAGCACACACCTGTCCAAGTGTGCACTCCAGGGATCCCAGGAAGTCTGCTTCCTTGAGGCCATTGTGGTTGCTGCTGATATCATGGAGCTCAAAGCGCAGTCTCTGCACCTCTTCAAAGTAGTAGTCTACTGTGAAGACCTTAGAAAACACAGGGCTGATACTACTGCGAATCACCTCGGTCCGGTCCACCTGAAACCCAGACAACATGTTCAGTCAGAGCACTGCTCATGGCTGACTGTGGGCCAACCAGCATCCTCACATAGTCAAGTAAGAATAAAAATGTCACTTTCACAGTTAAGAAGAATAACCAAAGACTTCCATTAAAAAGCTTTTATTCACAAGTCCAGGCTTTTTGTTTAATTTGCATTCAATCTATAAGAATTTCTATCTTTACATTTAAAAGTCTCCAAAAGGCTGATTTTACACTGTTACTGTAAAAGAATTTCAGAAGAACCCCAAATCACTTTCTTCTTTTTTCTTCTACTTTTGTCTTTTCTTGTAAGGGCGAATCATATTTCATATTTCATGTTCCCATTTAACACCAAACCTAACCCATATATCTCCTCTTTGTCCTTCCTCTTGACCTCTTACCTGCATCTCCATCTCCAACATCCTTTGACCAATATAATATATATTTCCCTCCTCTGTACATGTCTAAACCCATACTCCTGCCTTTCCTCTTCTCTCTCTCTGTTTTCATAGACATGGTGTGAAATGGTGTCAGTTTAAACCTTAAAATCAACCCATCTGATGAAAAGTTGATATTTCCACATTTCCATTGACCTTCACTGCGTGTTCTGATAAAATACTGATGCTCCTGTAAGATGACCACCAGGATACAGATACAACTGCATTTAGAAAAGACCTTCACAATACACTAAACCAAACTAAACAGACTTTTGCAGAACCAACTGTCTTTTACAACACATTTACGTACATTGGCACATTTTATTTGCTGATTTTCTGGCCATCGATTTTTACTTGCAGCTTTTCACAGCAGGCTGCATAGATCATGCATTAATTTGTCCTCTGCGTTTCCACGTTTTCTTACTCCACAACACTTCCGGACCTTTTTTCAAAATACATTGATTATCTTGGTCTGGTATTATTGTTCATCCTGTGTAACAAGATATCAGCTGATATGGTTGCGAAAGAGAGAATGAGTGTCTGTCTGTGTGTGTGTGTGTGTGTGTGTGTATGTGTTTGTGTGTGTGTGTGTGTGAGAGAGAGAGAGAGAGAGAGAGAGAGAGAGAGAGAGAATGTATGCGACAGAGACAGAGAGAGAGCCCGAGAGAGAGAGACAGAGAGAGAGAGACAAAGAGAGAGAATATGTATGTGACAGAGAGAGAGAGAGAGAGAGAGAGAGAGAGAGAGAGAGAATGAGTATGTGACAGAGAGAGAGAGAGACTATGTATGTGACAGAGAGAGAGAGAGAGAGAGAATGTGTATGTGACAGAGAGAGAGAGAGAGACAGAGAGAGAGAGAGAATGTGTATGTGACAGAGAGAGAGAGAGAATGTGTATGTGACAGAGAGAGAGAGAGAGAGAGAGAGAGAGAGAGACTATGTATGTGACAGAGAGAGAAGAGAGAGAGAGCATATACTGGAGAGGTATTACTACTTAATTATAGCAAACAGATGGAGAGAGGGATGAAGAGGGAGGGGATAGATAGAGGAGAAAGATAGAGAAGATTAAAGAATCCTGCTAAAATGAGTCAGAGTTGATGGAGTTATGAATCCTACCTCAAACCACTGTCCATGGGACTGCATCTTTAACACCACACAGGGGTCGGGTTTTGACAGGGCATCTCTGTCTGAGATTCCTTTACAGGCCACACGCAGCTCCACTTTGGTCAGACATGGACTGTTGAAGAGGCCCAGTGTGGTGGCTGCTGACTCGTAGATGTTGCTCATGCTTATCTGAGCTCAAGCTGAATGAAGGACAAAACGTGAGGAATGAAATGAGGAACAAGTGGGAAACGGAGTACAGAGTATTGTGTAGCCATGCACTTGACTTTATACAATATCACTAATGAAGAGTGCTGGTGTGGTAAATATCCAAACGGCTGGAATTCACACACAGGCACAAGGTGTCATGATCAGCACACCTGCCTCACCTCCGCACCCACAACGGAGAGAATCGTCTCCGGAATACTAAGCACTCCCGGACTACACTTCCCACTAAACCCCGCTCAACCTAATCAGGGCGCCAGCTGTTCTCCATCAGCTGACGCGCTTAAATAAGGAAACGAACTTGATCCCATTGCAAAGTCTCGACTTGCTTCCACAGTCATTCTGAGCGTTTTTCTGATTGTTTGTTCTGATTGTTTTGACTTTGTTTCTGTTACCCGTCTCTCTGATTGTTTGCTGCCTGCCCTGACCTTCTGCCTGTCCCTCGATTCCGATTTTGCCATTTCTCTGATATTGTGTTTGCCGTGCTTGACCCTGCCTGTCTGTTCTGTCGATATTAATAAATACGCTGCAAATGGATCCATACGACTCCACCTCATTACAGAAGACTTCGCCACCGAGCGATCCAGCAGCCGTCTCTCAGCTTGCCACCCAGCTCTCCGCTCAAGCCCAGCAGCTCGCTGGACACCACCAACAACTAACGCGACTCACCTCGCTCATCGGAGAGCTCGCTGCAGCGTTACAAGGTCTGCGAGGCACCGCTGCGGCTCCGAACCCTCCGGCACCGGCGCCCCTTCCGCCGGCCGATCCAATCGCGACTCCAGCTGTCACCAGCCCGCGGCTCGCGTTTCCGGAAAAGTTTAGCGGAGATCCTGGAAAATGCGGAGGTTTCTTAATCTCGCCAGCTCTTTGTGGCGCAACAACCGTCCCTGTATCCGACCGCCGCTAGCCGCGTAGCGTTTGTGTGCACGCTCCTCACCGGGAAAGCGCTGGAGTGGGCCACGGCGGTTTGGCGAGAGGATGGCTCCGCCTTCCCCACGTTTGAACACTTCCTCTCCCAATTCCGCGCTGTCTTCGAGCACTCCGCCAAGGGCGAAAGTGCAGAGGAGCGTTTGTTGGCCGTATCTCAGGGCGAGCGTCCCGCCACTGAGTACGCGCTGACATTCCGTACGCTCGCCGCCGAGACAGGTTGGGAGGAGCGACCCCTGAAGGTGATCTACCGCAAAGGGCTGCATCCGGATCTACAAGCCGAGCTCGCCTGCCGTGATGAAGGGAGAGATTTGATGGAGTTCATTGACCTGTCCATCCGCATTGACAATTTGATGCGGACACGTTGACCTCCTACGCACGCCGTCCAAGACGTGCACGAGACCCTTCGCACAGCCAGACCGGCGGATCCCGAGCCCGTGCAGCTCGACGCCACGCACCTCACGCTTGAGGAGAAAGCAAGACGCTTCCAACTCTGCCTCTATTGCGGAGAAGCCGGACACAGACTGGCCGCCTGCCCCAATAAGCTGCCCGGCAGACAGAACACATCGGTGAGTCCTGACCCGCTCATTCCTCAATCTTCGAACTGCGCGGTGGTGCAAGTACAAGTTGAAATACAGGGGAAAATGATTCTGCGCTAATCGATTCCGGCGATAATTTCATGTCAAGGGAGTTTGTGCAAGCTTATGACGTGCCGGTAACCCCGTGTGCTTTTCCTTTGGCAGTGGAGGCGGTAGACGGCAGGCCGCTCGGTGAGGGCCACATCGCTCACATCTCCAGGAGTCTCCGGCTGCAGGTGGGCCCTCACCACCAAGAATACCTGCCTTTCCACATCATCCGCTCCCCGCGTCATGCCCTCATCCTAGGCTTCCCTTGGCTCCAACTTCACAACCCCGTCATCTCCTGGAGAGACCTGCACATCTCAAGCTGGGGCGAAGCATGCCACCGACACCAGCCACTCCCTACGGAAACCCCACGACCCAGCACCACGCTTTCCGTATGCTCCACCTCCACCACCTCTAAACTCCCAGCGGAGTACGAAGACCTGGCGGAGGCCTTCAGAAAAACTCGGGCCACCGAACTGCCACCGCACCGGCCCAGTGACTGCGCCAGAGCTTCTGCCTGGATCCACTCCGCCCAGAGGGAGAATCTTTCCGCTGTCGCAGCCAGAGACGGCAGCCATGAAAGCCTACATCGAGGAGGAGCTCCAGAAGGGCTTCATCCGACCCTCCGTCTCTCCGACATCCTATGGGTTGTTCTCTCGTGAAGAAAAAAGATTGAGGCCTCCGCCCATGCATTGACTACCGGGCGCTGAACGACATGACAGTCAAGTTCCGGTATCCTCTTCCCCTCGTGCCGTCAGCTCTCGAACAGCTCCGCCAGGCCCGATACTTCACGAAACTGGACTTACGCAGCGCTTACAACCTCATCCGGATCAGAGAGGGGGATGAATGGAAGACCGCCTTTTCGACCCAATCAGGCCATTATGAATATTTAGTCATGCCATTCGGCCTTTCGAACAGTCCCGCTGTGTTCCAGTCATTCATTAATGACGTGTTCCGCGACATGCTGGACCGCTGGGTGGTCGTATACATCGACGACATCCTTATATATTCAGAAACCATGGAGGAACACATCCGGCACGTGCGGGCAGTCCTTAAACGCCTCATCCAACACCGTCTGTACGCCAAGGCTGAAAAATGCGAGTTCCACCGGACCTCCACGACCTTCCTAGGCTACGTCTTCTCAGCCGAGGGGGTTGCTATGGACGACTCCAAGGTGCGCGTGGTACTACAGTGGCCCCAACCACAGAGCCTGAAGGAGTTACAGCGCTTCCTGGGGTTCGCAAATTTCTATCGCCGCTTCATTCGTGGTTTCAGCACAATTGCGGCCCCGCTTACCTCCATGACCAAAAAGGCCTCCACTCGGCTTACCTGGTCGAGGTGGGCCATGTTCTTCATGAGGTTCCGATTCACGATGACCTACAGGCCAGGGACCAAGAATATCAAGGCCGATGCTCTGTCCCGCATGTTCCGTGAACCTGGCCCGGACGCAAGCCCCGAGCCCACATCTCCGAAGCCCACATCCTCGCGCCCATCCAGTGGGACATCATGACTGAAATAACCCAGGCCAACGCCCACACACCACCACCTGCCAACTGCCCTCCATCTCGGACCTATGTGCCCGAGAACTGGCGCACGAACCTCCTGGAGCTCCTACATTCCAACCCCAGCGCCGGCCATCCCGGCATCACAGGCACCATACACCTGGCTTTTGGTGGCCGACTCTAGCCACAGACGTGCGCAAATTCGTCCAAGCCTGTACGATCTGCAATACCTCTAAGCCCTCTCATCAGCTCCACGCGGGCTTACTGCTCTCCCTGCCCACGCCTCAACGCCCCTGGTCCCACATTGCACTCGATTTTGTCATCGACCTTCCCCGTTCCAACAACCACACGGTTATCCTCACCGTGATCGACATGTTCTCCAAAGCCTGCCGTCTGATCCCCATGCCGAAACTTCCCACAGCCTTCGAGACCGCGGAGGCATTGTGCAACTTTGTCTTCGCTCTTACTGCCACAATAACCAGACCGACTGGAGCACATACTTGATGTGGGCTGAGTATGCTCAGAACCGTGTTCCTGTGCGTCCTGGGATTTCAGCCTCCTTTGTTCCCCTGGTCCGACACACCCTCTGACTTACCGGCCGTTGACGAGTGGTTTCGTCGCAGCGGGGACACGTGGAGCGCGGCACACCGGCAGCTACAGCGAGCCATTCGCAGGCAAAAAACACAGGCCGACAGACGCCGCCGTGAGCACCCCGACTACCAACCCGGACAGTGGGTCTGGCTATCCACCCGCGACCTTCGCCTCCGTCTGCCCTGTCGTAAGCTCAGCCCACGGTTTGTGGGTCCATTCCAAATCATCAGACGGATTAATCCGGTCTCCTACCGCCTGGCACTGCCCCCGTCATACCGCTTATCTCCCACCTTTCATGCCTCGCTGCTGAAACCCGCGGACGGACCACTGAGAGACCCAGAAACCTCCGCTGAACCACCAGCACCCTTCTTGGTCGACGAGGGAGAGGCATACCAGGTCCACGAATTGCTGGACTCCAGGCGCCGACGGGGCCGCCAATACTTAGATGACTGGGTGGGGTAGCGCCCGGAAGAGCGCTCCTGGGTCAAGGCAGGGGACATCCTGGACCCTTCACTCACCGCCGACTTCCACCTATGACACCCGGACAGGCCCGCTCTCCGGTCTCGTGGAAGACCTCGACGTCGCACGCGTCCTCGCGTCGGGAGCCGCTCGCAGGGAGGGGGCTCTGTCATGATCAGCACACCTGCCTCACCTCCGCACCCACAACGGAGAGAATCGTCTCCGGAATACTAAGCGCTCCCGGACTACACTTCCCACTACACCCCGCTCAACCTAATCAGGGCGCCAGCTGTTCTCCATCAGCTGACGCGCTTAAATAAGCAACAAACTTGATCCCATTGCGAAGTCTCAACTTGCTTCCGCAGTCATTCTGAGCGTTTTTCTGATTGTTTGTTCTGATTGTTTTGACTTTGATTCTGTTACCCGTCTCTCTGATTGTTCGCTGCCTGCCCTGACCTTCTGCCTGTCCCTCGATTCCGATTTTGCCATTTCTCTGATATTGTGTTTACTGTGCTTGACCCTGCCTGTCTGTTCTGTCGATATTAATAAATACGCTGCAAATGGATCCATACGACTCCGCCTCGTTACACAAGGCTAATGGTAATCCCATTAAATCTCAGATCATTTCAGGTAATCAAATAATCGCAGGAAATCACATTTAATCACATGTAATCAGTGTTGTATAAAGCAATACTTGAGTAAAAGTACAAGTATCGTACTAGAAAAAGACTTTGGTAGAAGTGAAAGTTACCTTTTAGAATATTACTCAAGTAAAAGTCTTAAAGTATCTGATATTTACGGTACTTAAGTATCAAAAGTCATTTTCTGATATTTAATGTACTTAAGTATTTGAAGTAAAAGTAAAAAGTAAAATGTCAGTGATTTTCAGTAGGTATAAGAGCAGGGGCGGTTCTAGGGTTTCATCTTTAGGGGTTTTATCCCTCAGTGAGAATTTAAAATAAGAAGAGTTTTATATTATATGACTACACAGTAAGCCAAAAGTTATGGTGTTATTAAATGGTAAAAGTGGACACCAAAATTTATGCATGATGTAATGATGTCAGTCTTGAATCAGATCAGTTCATGTGTGTGTGTATTCTCTACAAACAGTGTGTCCGATGGATGACGTCATTAATAAACACATATTCACAAGACAAAGACCAAATCAATAAATATTATTTTTATTTAGTATTGATGTTGCATTAATATTGTGTTTGTGCTACAACTCTGGTAATAAGAATAGTGACATTTCACTGCTTTTGGTTGCCCCCGTTATAGATAAACGCCCCCAGCTCTGACTGCGCGTGCACGCTGCGCGTACCTGTGCTTCTCCGTACAGCGTGCGGAGCGTAATACAATCTAGGAGCAGTGATACACCAAACCTCCCTTATTACAGTCACACACATTTCTGCTGACTTTATTTTGTAGTAACGAGTAACGAAGATGTTTAGTGGGAAAATAACGGAGTAAAAGTTTACATTTTATCTCGGAAATGTAGTGGAGTAAAAGTGAAAGTTGTCCTAAATTTAAATAGCGAAGTAAAGTACAGATACGTGACATTTCTACTTAAGTACAGTAACGAAGTATTTTTACTGTTACATTACAACACTGCATGTAATCACATGTAATCTCAGGTAATTACAGGTACCCAAATGTAGTCAGGCAGTCTCAGGTAATCTTAGCTGTGCTGATATTTAGTACCTGCATGAGTGTGCTTTTGCTTTTATACATAATTTCTACAAATAACAAATTAATCACAATAAACTGACTTCTTTAGACAAGATGAGGCCTAATATCTTGTTGATTGACGAAGCTACAGCTGGACAGACCGTGGCATGTTGCCATGGTAACACACAGATTGACTGATAGACTGTAGTAAGTGTAGTAACAGTTTGAGTGTAATGAAATTTTGCTAGAATTGTGTAGTGCACACACAAGTGGAGTAACACAAACACTGACACACACACAGACACACACACCAACACACAGTGATACACACAGTGATACACACAATGACACACACAGTGACATACACAGATAGACACAGTGACACACACACACACCGACACACAGTGATACACACAGTAACACACACACAGTGACATACACAGATAGACACAGTGACACACACACACACACAGACACACAGTGATACACACAGTGACAACACAGATAGACACAGTGACACACACAGATAGACACAGTGACACACACACACACTGACACACAGTGATACACACAGTGATACAGTGATACACACAGTGACACGCACAGACACAGTGACACACACACACAGATAGACACAGTGATACACACAGTGACACACACAGATAGACACAGTGACACACACACACACACACACACACACACACACACACACACACACACACTGACACACAGTGATACACACAGTAACACACAGACACAGTGACACACACACAGATAGACACAGTGATACACACAGTGATACAGTGATACACACAGTGACACACACAGATAGACACAGTGACACACACACACCGACACACAGTGATACACACAGTGATACAGTGATACACACAGTGACACACACAGATAGACACAGTGACACACACACACACACTGACACACAGTGATACAGTGATACACACAGTAACACACACAGATAGACACAGTGATACACACAGTGATACAGTGATACACATTGTAACACACACAGATAGACACAGTGATACACACAGTGACACACACAGATAAGACACAGTGACACACACACAAAGATACACACAGATAGACACAGTGACACACACAGTGACACACACAGATAGACACAGTGACACACACACACACACTGACACACAGTGATACAGTGATACACACAGTAACACACACAGATAGACACAGTGATACACACAGTGATACAGTGATACACAAAGTGACACACACAGATAGACACAGTGACAAACACACACACACACCGACACACAGTGATACACACAGTGATACAGTGATACACACAGTGACACACACAGACACAGTGACACACACAGATAGACACAGTGATACACACAGTGACACACACAGATAGACACAGTGACACACACACACACCGACACACAGTGATACACACAGTGATACAGTGATACACACAGTGATACAGTGATACACACAGTGATACACACAGTGATACACACAGTGATACAGTGATACACACAGTGATACAGTGATACACACAGTGATACGGTGATACACACAGTGACACACACAGATAGACACAGTGACACACAGATAGACACAGTGACACACATGTAGCGTGTGGTACAGGTCATTTAGATTACATGTCCCAGGCACCCTAAACTTCGGCATCTATTCAATCAACCGACGAGCAACCCAGATTTACGATTTTATTGAGGGCTACATCCCACAGTGCCACACACACAAACACAACTGGCTCCAGAAGGTCTGGATCCTACACAAAGATCAGATAACCCCATGCCACTTCTCTGATTGAACTCATAGGTGCCCTCAACCAGAACACACACACACACAACACAATGGGACATTCCTTTTACTAATAAAACGAGTGAATAAGATGCCCCACATCCCACAGCATTAAGCCATACTCGTATGTATCTCCTCCCCAATTATACTGATACTGTGTAATGTAATGTGTTTCTTCTGTTAAGGCTTGACTGACTTAAAATTATTTTCTTCTTACTTTCCTGACAAGGGTGCATTTTATTCATGTGTCAGAACACAACACTGTAGTAACATCAGTTACACTTTGATTACTGATCTGTGTATGTAATGTACTGCTGCCTTTATACCGTCATTAACCTTCATGTTTAGTATCCAAATGACCACAAAATTATCGGTTACTCATTTTTCAAACAATGGTGTATTTTATTTGAGCACGAAAGGCGCCATACCGTCTTAATACACCCTGGATCAAACTTTAAAGTCATCTAAAAGTTTGATAGCTAAACCACGCCCACAGACACCTGACACAAAGGTTTTTCCCTCCGAAATCTCAGGCCGTAGTATTGGCCATCTCCCCAAAGATGGGTGAGTTCGCGACCTTTAAATTGTCACAAACACCACTAATCCGTGGTCAGACTTTCGGAACTGCTTGGAGACGACTCCATCTTCCTTCAAAGAAGTTCCAGCAAGCTTCACTTCCAAGAACGACAACTATTCTGATCTTCAGGAGAACTTGGAAGAACGTCTGACCCCACCCTAACTGACCTCAGAGATTTCTCTGCTGCATCCGGACTCTTGTGCAGTAAGCCAATGCAAGTAACCGTTTCCTTTACCAACCAATTTAGATGCGTATTTTAAGTATGAACCTTGTATTGTGTCTTGAGGTGAATTTAAGTTTCCGGTGACGATTTCCCAGTTAGGGTGTGATTAATTTTGAAGTTTAAGCTTGCCATTCCTTTCCTTCCTTTCTCTAATTTCTTCTTTCCAGTCTCTTCCTCCCTTTCCCCAATTTTTTTTCCCCATTTCTTTTGTTTTATTTTATTTTCATCTTCATTTTCCCTACTTCTTTTGTTTGTTTGTGTAGTTAGTTTCATGTTGTGTTTGTCTCATTCATTAAATGCCATATTTTTGTGCCACAAGTGATTGTCTCTGAGTATCGCTCACAAACTTAAGGTACCTGCAACATCTGGCCTGAACTACATGCTCTATTAAGTTAATTTAATTTAAATTACGGTATAAAGTAAAAGGGAAGTGAATCTTTCTTGGCCGGGAAGATACCGCCTTCATAGAATTAATAAAGGTTACACGGCCTGTTCGCCGGACGAACAGACCAAATAAGTGTAACGTTAATTCCATTACCGTTAATTTCAACTCAGGTTAAAATATTTAGGAGTCACTATACATGTTACAATTACTTATAAATATTTACCTTGCTTCGTGAGCCAAAATCGCTACACACACACCGACACACAGTGATACACACAGTGATACACACAGTGATACAGTGATACAGTGATACACACAGTGATACACACAGTGATACACACAGTGACACACACAGTGACACACACAGACACAGTGACACACACACACAGATAGACACAGTGATACACACAGTGATACACACAGTGATACACACAGTGATACAGTGATACACACAGTGATACACACAGTGATACACACAGTGATACACACAGTGACACACACAGACACAGTGACACACACACACAGATACACACAGTGATACACACAGTGATACACACAGTGATACACACAGTGACAAACACAGACACAGTGACACACACACAGATAGACACAGTGATACACACAGTGATACAGTGATACACACAGTGACACACACACCGACACACAGTGATACAGTGATACGCACAGTGACACACACAGATAGACACAGTGACACACACACCGACACACAGTGATACACTCAGTGACACACAAAGTGACACACACACACAAACAGAGTCATACACACAGTGATAAACATTGATACACACAGTGATACAGTGATACACACAGTGATACAGAAATACACACAGTGACATACACAGATAGACACAGTGACACACACACACAGATAAACACAGTGATACACACAGTGATACAGTGATACACACAGTGACACACACACACACACACACACAGATAGACACAGTGACACACACACACACTGACACACAGTGATACACTCAGTGACACACAAAGTGACACACACAGATAGACATAGTGACACACACAAACACAGCCATACACACAGTGATAAACATTGATACACACAATGATACACACAATGATAGTGGCACACAGTGATACAGTGATAGACACAGTGACACACACACCGAAACACAGTGATACAGAGATACACACAGTGATACACACAATAATAGTGGCACACAGTGATACATTGATAGACACAGTGACACACACACACCGACACACAGTGATACAGAGATACACACAGTGACACACAAAGATAGACACAGTAACACACACACCGACACACAGTGATACACACAGTGACACACACAGATAGACACAGTGACACACACACCGACACACAGTGATCAGTGACACACACAGAGATACACACAGTGATACACACAGTGATACAGTGATACACACAGTGATATACACAGATAGACACAGTGACACACACACACCGACACACAGTGATACAGAGATACACACAGTGACACACAAAGATAGACACAGTAACACACACAGCGACACACAGTGATACAGAGATACACACAGTGACACACAAAGATAGACACAGTAACACACACCGACACACAGTGATACACACAGTGATACAGTGATACACACAGTGACACACACAGATAGACACAGTGACACACACACCGACACACAGTGATCAGTGACACACACAGATAGACACAGTAACACACACACAGATAGACACAGTGATACACACAGTGACACACACAGATAGACACAGTGACACACACACCGACAAACAGTGATCAGTGACACACACAGATAGACACAGTAACACACACACAGATAGACACAGTGATACACACAGTGATACAGTGATACACACAGTGACACACACAGATAGACACAGTGACACACACACCGACACACAGTGATCAGTGATGCACACAGTGACACACACAGATAGACACAGTGACACACACAGGGACACACAGTGATACAGTGATAGACACAGTGATAGACACAGTGATACACACAGTGACACACTCAGTGACACACTCAGTGACACACTCAGTGATACATACAGTGTGACTATGCCCACACCTACTGGGATAGGGCAGAAGACACAGCGTACGGACAACGCCCCGAAAAAGGTCCACAACAATTAAAGAGTGAACGTCATGTCAACTCGCTGTTGGGTTGTTGGTTGGCATGTCGTTAAAGTTGTGGTGTGAATGAAGTTATTGATTCTGCTGTGTATTTTGGTGTGGCTGAGGCGTTGCTATTACGACTGTTTATGTACAACTTTGTTCTACGTATGTGGCTTGAAGAGGTAAGAAGGAGCGTGTTCAAACATTTACATCACGCAGTATACTTCACTGTCTAGGTAAAGAGGCAGGTGCCTCCTTCTGTATTTTAGTTAGCAAGGGAAGTATAGCATAGTTAGGATTTTAGTTTCATTTTTGTATGTAGATAAAAAAAATAAAATAGATAAAGTAGATAAAATAAAGCAGTGTTGTCCAGGTAAGCAGGTTGTCCAGTCCCAACTGTTGTAGTAGTTCTAAACTCCTTTTGTATATTATTATAATAAGATTGATGTCACGTCGTACAGCACAGTAAAGAAAAATCAACACAAGTAGGGTGTCTGCCTATGATATTACTGTTGGTGGTTATTAAGGGTAAGTAATCACCAGTGGCTGTCCCTGAGAACCCCCTAGACTTAAATTGGGGTTGTAACAGACACACAGTGAAACAGTGATAGACACAGTGAAAGACACAGTCATCTGGAGTGATGAGACCAAAATCGAACTTTATAATCACAACCATAAACAGATTTGTAGAGGAGTCCACAAGGGCTATGGTGAACAGTACACCATATTGAGTAATATGCTAAAAGGTGACTTTCACTTCTACCAGAGTCTTTTTCTAGTACGATACTTGTACTTTTACTCAAGTATTGCTATCCAGTGTTGTATAAAGTATTAGAAAGCAATGCTTGAGTAAAAGTACAAGTATCATAAAATGTCAGTGATTTTCGGTAGGCATAAGAGCAGGGGCGGTTCTAGGGTTTCGTCTTTATGGCTTTTAGCCCTCAGTAAGAATTTAAAACAAGAAGAGTTTTATATTATATATTATATGACAACATAGTAAGCCAAACGTTATGGTATTATTTAAAATGGCAAAAAAGGACACCAAAACTTTATGCATGATGTAATGATGTCAGTCTTGAATCAAATCAGTTCATGTGTGTGCATTCTCTACAGTGTGTCCAATGAATGCAGTCATTAATAAGATAATATTCACAAGACAAAGACCAAATCAATAAATGGTATTTTTATTCAGTATTGAATGGATTGTTTGCATTAATATGTTTGTGCTATCAACTCTGGTAATAAGAATAGTGAAATTTTACTGCTTTTGGTTGGCATCTTTGCGGCTTCCCGACGATTAACATTATAGATAAATGCCTCCAGCTCTGACTGTGCGTGCATGCTGCACGTGCCTGTACTTCTCCGTAGAGCGTGCAGAGCGTAATACAAACGAGAACGATACATTTCCTGAAGAAAATGTGAATGGTGCTTGCATGTGGCAACCTGCCCTCATTGGGCTGAGTGTTTTGATATATGACATGTTTATGTTGTGCAAACTTTTTGATTTTGCTTAATTTGGGGGCGGGGCTACACGTGACGTCACGTGACATGACCAAAAACACGCGTGAGGCAGTTCCCCTCATTGTGCTGAGTGTTTTGATATATGACATGTCCATGTTGTGCAAAATTTATGATTTCACTTATTTGGGGGGCGGGGCTACATGTGACGTCACATGACCAAAACACACGTGAGGCACGTCCCCTCATTGGGCTGAGTGTTTTGATATATGACATGTCCATGTCGTATATCAAAATTTATGATTTCGCTTATTTTGGGGGCGGGGCTACATGTGACGTCACGTAAATACCCGGTGGGGTGCCAAAACTTTTGGACAAAAGTGACTACTGATTATGGAATTCTACTGATTTGACATATCATGTCAAAACTGCAGTCATTATGAAATTAATGTGCTTGCAAAGCACATTCTTATTCTCTTGCATACTTATTATTATTATTATTATTATTATTATTATTATTATTATTATGCATCTTCTTCCGGACACTTTTTCGGCGCGTAACTTGTCCCGCAGCTTTTGTCCTAGACCCATAAATGAGGTGTCAAATCGACCGGCTCATTGAGGAGAGGTGTGCTATCTATTTTGTAAGCGATCAGAATTCCAGAATTCCCAGTATGGAAGCTCAAAGGGGTGTTTTTTCCCCATAGACTTGAATGGGGAATCTCTCTGTAGATGTGCTAACATCCAAAAGAGGGCAGCAGACACCAGTGAATCTGTGTAAAGGTCTTTAATTAAAGCTTGTTGCTATATTTCACAGTGAGCTTCAGTTTCATTTCATATATATATTGTGGGATCGCCCCCTATTTTCATGATTTTCGTTTGATTCGGACTACAAATCTGACGGCTCAGTGTATTTTTTAAGCCTCCTAGGACAAGTGAGAGCCGAAAACAAAGGACGGAAGTGCTGTGTGTTTCGGTCAGAAACGCGTTTTGGATTAAAGCGTTTTGGATTAAAAGGCTTACATATTCCAGTTCCTTAGACTCTTGGGGATTTTTTACAAGCATTTGTTTTGGAAAATATTACCCCAGTGAAGAAAGGTAAGCACCGGATATTTCCGATGACTATCAACTTGGATTAAATTAGTATGATGGCTATAAATCATCTTATGCTTTGTGTGTGGGCTTAATAAAATCCCGAGAGTCTAAGCTTTCAAACACTATAACATTTAACCGTGTATTTAATGCTTAAACCTAGTGCTGTGGTGCCTTGGACAGCACGGCGGTCACATATGTTGTTGTTTCTGCCATTTGTATAACTTTTTGTTGTTTTCAACTATCAGTGTAGTTTTTATAATTTTTTTATTTCACTTTAAACTAATGTCCTTTTAAGAGCAGCAACAGCTCTTTTAAGAGCCACCCATTATTTAAAATTAAGCGCATTTTTTCTTTGTCTCCTCACATTATATATTTATTTTTAAACATATGACACGTATATCACAAAGAATGATAAGAATGACTGTAATATAATAAAGCTGGGGTATTGTTAGACGCGCCATTCTTCACATTAGTGAATTAATACATAAAACCACAAAGGCTTCCTTGTGTTCCTGGATGGCGTAGTGGATAGTGAACCCGTTTAGCATGCAGAGATTCGGGGTTCGAATCCACCCTTAGACAGTTTTTGTTTTTATAAAACTTTATAATAAAGGTTCATTAGTTGACATTAGTTACCACATTACTTAACATGAACTAATAATGAACTGCACTTCTACAGCATTTATTCATTTTGTTCATGTTAATTTCAACATTTACTAATACATTATTAACACCGTGTTGACATTACTTAATATACTGTGAACTAACATGAACAAAGAATAAACTTTATTTTAACAAAGATTACTAAATACAATAATTTATTGCTCACGGTTAGTAAATGTTAGTTAATACATTACATTTGAACTAATGATCCTTATTGTAACGTGATTATATTTTTTCCCAGTAAAATCACTGATTGATGCTTTAGTTCAAGATCTTCATGGCGCTTGTTTCAGGAAAAGATAAATGGATTTTCAGGTGTGCTCTTTTGTTGCAGGTGAGAAACTAGTCTGCAAATATAACCATAGTAACTGTGCAGCCATACCCTAGCAACCATGTAGTGCACCTTACGAACCATATTGCAATATAAAGAAGCCATATCTCAGTTACACAACATAAAACACTCAGCACGATGAGGGGAACTGACGTCACGTGTAGCCCCGCCCCCAAAATAAGCGAAACCATAAATTTAGCACAACATGGACATGTCATATATCAAAACACTCAGCACGATGAGGGGAACTGACGTCACGTGCGAGCACATTCATATTTTCTTTAGGGAATGTACCGTTCTAGTTCTGCTTATTCTTCCGGACACTTTTTCGGCGCGTAACTTGTACCCCCAGTCCTCGGGGGTTTCCTCCGGGTACTCCGGTTTCCTCACCCGGTCCAAAGACATGCATGGTAGGTTGATTGGCATCTCTGGAAAAATTGTCTGTAGTGTGTGATTGCGTGAGTGAATGAGAGTGTGTGTGTGCCCTGCGATGGGTTGGCACTCCGTCCAGGGTGTATCCTGCCTCGATGCCCGATGACGTCTGAGATAGGCACAGGCTCCCCGTGACCCGAGGTAGTTCGGATAAGCGGTAGAAAATGAGTGAGTGAGAGAACTTGCCCCGCAGCTTTTGTCCTAGACCCATGGATGAGGTGTCAAATTGCCCCGGCTCATTGAGGACAGGTGTGCTATGACTTTTATAAGCAATCGGAATTCTGGAATTCCCGGTACGGAAGCTCAAAGGGTTTTTTTTTTCCCCATACACTTGAATGGGGAATTCTTAAAACTCTTTTGTTCTCTCTGTATATGTAAAGGACACTGTCAATACATGTAACTATCAACTCCACACTATCAATCCAATGATTCCACAAGTATTGGCCCCCAGTCAATACACTTTTGTCCAAAAGTATTGGCACCCCACCAGGTATTCACGTGATGTCACGTGTAGCCCTACCCCCAAAAAACTGTTCTATGCAGTATAACAATAAGTAGAATTCCATAATGACTGCAGTTTTGACATGAAATGTCAAAAAACGCTTAGTAGTCACTTTTGTTGACACACAGTAACACACACCCACACCCACACATTGACACACACAGTGACAACCACACAGTGATACACACAGTGATACACACACACACACACACACACACACACACACACACACACACACACACACACACAGTGACACACACACAGTGACACACATGCAGTGATACACACAATGACACACAGTGACACATAGTGACACACACACAGTGACACAGTGACACACACAGTGACACATAGTGACACACACACAGTTACACAGTGACACACACAGTTACACAGTGATACACACAGTGAAAAACACACAGTAATGCACACAGTGACACACACAGTGACACACGCAGTGACACACGCAGTGACACACACACAGTGACACATTTATATAATTTATATTATATTTTTATACTTTATCATAAGCAAATATTTAAGAGTAATAATAGTTACAGTGTAAAGCTTTAGAGTTATCATTTAAATGTGCTTGTTATGGAGTTTGTGTCTCCTGCAGGAGGCTGTGATGTATTCTGAGACTCCACTGCCTTCTTCTGAGGAACACAAGCTTTATTGTTTTCTCTGACTCAATAAAGGAAGTGACATTGCTGATGAAGGAAATCCAATCTACAGTACAGTACAATCATCAGAGCACTGCAAGCTTCCTCTGTCTCACTACTTTGTGCTGAGGAGGCAGTATGTAGTCTAAGTGCTGTGAGTCCTGCTGGAACCTCCACAGCGCTCCAACACCTGACCTGAATACTGAACTACGGCAAACGGTCAATTATTCATGTCTTTCAAGAAAATGCAGAAAGGTTGGCGTTTTTGATTAAATGCAGATTGACTGTCATTATTTTTTGCCACTGGTGATCCTTTTTCATATATAAAGGAGAGCTCCTCATCTTCGCACTTAATTTCCTGCACCAGACACTCTCGTGTTCTCCCTCTTCTATTCACACTAACCTTAGAACTCAGAAACTGGGAGAATCTCACAAATGATGCAGCAGGGATTTCACATCAAGTTAGGTTCTGAGCTTTGGTCCCTAATGGCACAGGGGGTGTGGCTAAATGCCATGAGGGTGTGGCTGCATGCAAAGAATCCGTGTAGTGCACAAAAAGGTGCTCTTTCTCTACTGAACTTTACTGTATGATATCATGTTTTAGCAGCATGTGGGAAAAAAAGGAAAAAGAATTTGTAATTTGTGTTTTGTCTCTCAGTGTGTGAATGTGTGTGTTGTGTGTGTTTTTGTTGTGTGTGTGTGTGTGTTGGTTGTCTGTGTTTTGTATGTGTGTGTTGTGTGTTGCTGTATGTGTGTTGTGTGTGTTTGTTGTGTCTCAGTGTGTGTATGTGTGTGTTGTGTGTGTGTTGTGTGTGTTTGTTGTGTCTCAGTGTGTGTATGTGTGTGTTGTGTGTGTGTTGTTGTGTGTGAGTGTGTGTGTTTTGTGTGTCTGTTTGTGAAGTAAATGTGAATAAGCTGTTTGTTCTCTAGCAACACTGAAAATCATGTTTAGTTTCACAGAAAATTATTAATTCATTAATGTTGAGCTTATTAGCTAATTACAGCATCTAATAAAAGGTAGATAGCTTGAATATTCAGCACACAATTTAGTTTATTCATTATAAATGAGTTATCAGATTTATTAGGGTTGATAAGGTACCATGTAGTACCTAGCATTATGTACCATGGTTATGCTTTAGCGTATCCATGCATTATAACAGTAAAATCAAACAGAAGAGTTTGGTAGTCATGGTTACCATTCAATCCCATATTAAACCCGCAGTGTATCATACACTCAGCTCCTGAGTTATCTACCTTTTCTTTAACCAAAACTCCCCAAAAACCTGTTCAGATCAGGTTCAGATCATCTCCTATGGAAAGTGATGAAAACAACATTTTTATTGGCTCTCCATCTACACGCTGATGCCTTAAAACACACTGTGGAAAGCAAAGTCAAGTAACAAACAGAAAAACACACAAGCAGATAAAAGCCTGTAGAATTCTTCACAGAGCCATGATATAATGGGGTTATAAAAGTTTATGTAGATGAAGCAACCCACAAACAATCACATGTTTGTTGTGAACAGATGAGACCAGAACCTAACATTTATCCCCTGAGCGCTCAAGTGTTGTTTCTTATAGCGTTCTTGCTATAAGAAACAACACCTGAGATCCAGTGTGAAACATCAACTCTTATACACATCATTATCTCAGAAACACTTTCAGAGGAACACAGAGATGGTCATGAGACACAGAGGAGAAGTGTGGAGGAGACCCTGCAGTGCTCATGTCTCAGCACAGACAACAATATTTAAACCAGTGATCTGCGTAAAAATATGCGCATTAACTATTTACAAAAACTTTTGGGACGGAAAAATAAATAATTCCATTTGAGATTCATGTCATTACAAGAAGATCATTGGTCTATGTAATAATCACAGTAATGAGAGTAACGTTCTTACTGAACAAAAGTGCTGCTGCTCTTTTATCTAACACAAGATTTCTGCCAGATTTACACATCAATCACAATCATGTTTTAAATAAGAGGTGCGAATGTAAAGCTAATACATCTATCTTATACAAGACATAAGAAAGAGACGAGAATAGAAACTTACCGCACTGTCCGCGTGGATAAATCTAATAATCCCAAACGATGGAAGGAAAGTAAATGAGCGCTAAACTGGAGTGAGAGATGGGTGATGGGTGTGTGTTCATGTCCCGGTAAAGTGCTCCATGAGAAGGAGCTGATCGGCACACACACACACACACACACACACACACACACACACACACACACACACACACACACACACACACACACACACACACACACACACACACACACACACAGAGAGAGTTGGTAGACACAGACGGAGCAGTTTATGAGCGCAGTGAGACACTGACCCCTAGTGGCAATTCAGTAGAATTACACTGAGTTGACACTGGACAGTTTTTTTTTATTTGCCGAAATATAGATTTTTTCATTTTTTAGGAAATAGTTACTGCATCGTTTTCTCTCCCCCCTCTCTCTATTCCTCCCTCTCTCTCTTGCACATTTCATACTTGCACATCTGTACATACATACATACATACATACATACATACATACACACATACATATATATTGTTTAAATGTTTATTGTTTACTTCAACTGCACATTTCACAATTGCACATGTGTACATACAAATTGTCTATATTTGTATATGTATATTTCATATGTATATTTAAACTGCACATTTCACACCTGTAAATGTGTACATACAATTTCATCTATACTGTCATTCTGTTACACTGTGGAGCTTCTGGCACTAAAACAAACGTGAAAACATGCCTGGCAATAAAGCTGATTCTGATTCTGATATTTTTCTCTCTCTCTCTTCCTTCCTCTCTCCCCCCCCCATCCCTCCCTCCCTCTCTCTCCCCATCCCTCCCTCCCTCCCCCCCCCGTATACATTAAAAGTGTATACAACAGCACTTCATAACATCTTTTCAGGATCAGGTTTAACTGTACATTAGATATACAATAGTGTGAGGAAAGAAAAAACAATATAGCAGACATCAGTGTACTGTATCTGAACTGTGGTGAGGTACTTTATCAATGTTTACCAGTTGCAGATGCAAAGAAACTGTTTTTTGTGGCATGAAGTTATAGTTTTTAGTTTTGGGTAAAGCTCAGAGACGAGCCCTATGTAGGTGGTGTCAAGTCCAAGTCAAGAAGCTTTTATTGTCATTTCAACCATTTATATCTGTTGTACACAGTGTACCAAGGTAAGACAGTGCTAAGGACTAAGTTAGTCCTGGCCACATAAAGTGTGTCTGTGTAACCTGGGGTACACAGTGTGAGAGAAAAGACAAGAAGAAAGTGCAAGACAAACAAGACAGAAAGACAATACACAATGTGTGTGTGTGTGTGTGTTTTCTGTGTCTGTTTGTTGTGTGTGTGTATTGTCTCTTTGTGTTGTGTCTCTCTGTGTATGTGTTTTTTGTGTGTGTTATGCGTGTGTGTTTTGTGTCTGTGAGTCTGTGTGTGTTTTGTGTGTGTGTGTGTGTGTGTGTGTGTGTGTGTGTGTGTGTGTGTGTGTGTGTGTGTGTGTGTGTGTGTGAGAGAGAGAGAGTGAGATGTTTTGGTTTCACAGGTCTGATAGTGATGTGATTGCGGCCGGCTGCTCCACGCCCAGGAAGCCGCCCAACTCACTGTTATTTCTTTAACACCCGTTTTTGTTACTAATCCCGCCTCTTACGCGGAGATTGGTTGTATTTACAAGGCTTCCTGCGCCGCAATTGGCTGGAATCATTGTTCTTTAGTGGTCCAGCCTTTCCTAACGGATTTGTCAGAATACGGGTGGGATAAACACACTCCGCTGGTCGTGCGGTTACATCCGGGCTCTTTGTGGTGGTGTCACAAGCTTGTGAAGATGGCGGCTGTAGGGAGGAATACACAGATACCTGCTAGCATACATGTTAATAACAGCACGGCAGACAACCAGAACCAGGAGGAGGAGGACGGGCAGAATTTATGGTGAGTCTATCTGCTGTTTTATCATCCACACACTGTATGAGACATGAAGGCTGTGGAGACGTGCGGGAGACAGATAGCTAGCGGCGAACTAGCAGGGGAGGGGAGAGACAGAGAGACAGAGAGACAGAGAGAGACACAGAGAGAGACACACACAGAGGGAGGGAAACAGTGAGAGACACAGAGGGAGGGAAACAGTGAGAGAGGGAGGGAGAGACAGCGAGAGAAACAGAGAGAGAGAGAGAGAGAGAGAGAGAGTCAGGTTTATCAATGACCGCACTGAACCAAAAGCCCGGTTCGTTTTTCTGCGCAGGTCTTCGATACTCAGTGAAGTGTCAACGCGGTCACGGTCCAAGCTTCCGTCCGGGAAGAACGTGTTGGTCCTGGGTGAGTGTCAGGTGTAACATCACATCATCACACTGTGTCAGGTGTAACATCACATCATCACACTGTGTCAGGTGTAACATCACATCATCACACTGTGTCAGGTGTAACATCACATCATCACACTGTGTCAGGTGTAACATCACATCATCACACTGTGTCAGGTGTAACATCACATCATCACACTGTGTCAGGTGTAACATCACATCATCACACTGTGTCAGGTGTAACATCACATCATCACACTGTCAGGTGTAACATCACATCATCACACTGTGTCAGGTGTAACATCACACTGTGTCAGGTGTAACATCACACTGTGTCAGGTGTAACATCACACTGTGTCAGGTGTAACATCACACTGTGTCAGGTGTAACATCACACTGTGTCAGGTGTAACAAACGTATATGTGTGTGTAAACCTATAATGTTTAATCTCTATGCAGGTGACGTGGCCTCTGGAAAGACTACGCTGGTGGCCAAACTGCAAGGTGTGGAGGAGTACATGAAAGGCCGTGGCTTGGAGTATCTGTACTTTAATGTTCATGATGAGGATGTTGATGGTGAGAATTTTAAAACCTAACTGAAACTTTCCAGTTTTTACTTCTGTGAATAGGAGCTAGTTTTTAGTGACATGGTGTGTTCCTGTGTATCTTCCTGAGTCTGTCCTGTCCTACTGGCTCAGTATACAAAGTTCAGTCCTAGACCTGTTGTGCTAAATGACCAGGATGCAGATCAAGCAGATAAATCAGCCAGAGTGTGAGAGTAAAAAAGTTATGGCTGTAGACGCTCCTGTTCTTTTGATACCAGCAGTTCAGAAGTGAGATATAATAGTAAATCCATAGCAGAGATGACATGTCATGCAGTGGGTTTCTGGGTCTAAAGCTCCACAGTCGTTACAACACTGAGCTGTTCAGAATACTGTGATGGTGATATGATAAAATACCATCAACACCTCATAAAAGATGTACATGCTCTTATTTATAGCTGACGTAGAAGGACTGCTCTCCTAAAGCTTGGGTTATAGTCACAAATGGACATTATTGTAGATTTGAGATTCATAAAGAATTGTGAATCTCAACAACTGTTGCATTGTTAACATTGACCTTTGACCATTGAGCTTGGGCCAGACGAGGTCTTATAATGAAGACTTCTAAAAGAAGCAGGCATCATGTTAATGATATTATTGATGTTTGTTCTTCTCATTGCAGACATTGCACGGTGTAACGCATGGGTGCTGGATGGGGATCTGTATCATAAAGGCCTACAGAAGTTTGCAATATGTGTGGAGAACCTGGCTGACTCTCTGGCCGTGTTGGTGGTGGATCTGTCCCGACCCTGGCTGGCCCTCGACTCCCTGCACAAGTGGACCAGTGTGCTGAGGGATTACCTGGACAAACTGCGAGTTCCTCCTGAGACCATGAGAGAGCTGGAGCACAGATGTAAGTGTGTGATGAGCTGGTATGCATTTATATGGTCACTTTATTAGGAACGCCCATGTAGAAGGGCACATGGCCTTGTGGGTATAGGCCCAAATGAAATGTTCAAATCAAATATCAGCATGAGGGAACCGAATGATCTAAGTGGGTGACATGGCTGTTGGTGCCAAGGTGAGCAAGTCTGAGTATTTTGTAATTAAATGGACTCCTGAAATTTTACACAGATTGGTGTGAAATCTAAAAAACTGAGCATCAGTCCTGCAGGCATTAACAGCCAAGATCAGAAGATTGAGGCCTCATCGGTCTCCCTGATGCCGGCCCCCACCTCAGTCAGTCTAGTCTGAAACCTTACTTTGTCCCTAAATTATTATCAGAATTATGTTTAATGTAAATTATCAGACAGAATGTTTCTGTGTACCTCTGAATTCTTCATGAGCTCCACTGTCCTTAAATTAACGAGTCTGTAAAAACCCAAGCCACGACACTACCACCACCATGCTTCACAGATGACCTTTATTTATTTTAGATCATGAGCAGATCCTGTCTTTCTCTTCACTTTGGCCCTTTGTTCCCTTTTTTAGAGGTTCATCCTGGTTGCAGTACTTGTTTAAGGACAGTGAAGAATATACTGTACATGCAGCAGTCTGTTCTGATTAACCTGTAAATCAGTCTGACCTTCTTTTACTTAACCCACGGCTGTGTGTGGGTCTGCAGTGGTGAAGCAGTTCCAGGAGTATGTGGAGCCAGGAAGCAATGTGGAAGGAGTGTCTCAGAGAAGGAATGCAGAACCGGAGGAGGAGAGTGTTGTGCTTCCTTTGGGTGACAACACACTCACACACAACCTGGGCATTCCGCTCGTGGTGGTGTGTACCAAGGTAGAGAAGTGATGTCTGTACCAGTAATGCAGCTACATTCAGTCGAGGTGAGGGTAAAAGCTTCTCTCTGTCTCTCTCTCTGTCTGTCTCTCTCTGTCTGTCTGTCTCTCTCTCTCTCTCTCTCTCTCTCTCTAAAACAGTGTGATGCTATCAGCGCTTTGGAGAAGGAACATGATTATAGAGATGAGCATTTAGACTTCATCCAGTCCCACATTCGACACTTCTGCCTGCAGTGTATCCTTCTCTCTCTCTCTCTCTCTCTCTCTCTCCCACACACACACACACACACACACACCCACACCCACACACACACACAGACACACATTATATAAACCCTGCATGTATGTGCTGGACATTACAGCAGGTTCACTCCTGGTGTATTCTGCCCCTTGACTCGTGTCCCACAGACGGAGCAGCACTGCTCTACACATCTATGAAGGAGAATAAAAATATAGACTTGATATATAAATACCTCATCCACAGGTTATATGGCTTTCCATTTAATTTCCCAGCGCAGGTGGTGGAGAAGGACTCAGTGTTTATGTAAGTGCTGCATGCTGATGTTTTTACACGTTACATTACCTGTAGACCAGAACAATGCAGCTGTGTGTTGTGTCTCAGTCCATCAGGCTGGGACAATGAGAAAAAGATCGCCATCCTACATGAAAACCTCCAGACCATAAAAGCAGATGATAACTTTGAAGATGTAATAGTCAAGCCTCCGGTTCGAAAGGTAAGTCTCTGCCCCGTGGGTGTAGTGGATATTTTCAGGGGCTGTGACCATGTCGTTTCACTCCATATGATCACAACAACACATCAACATGAGGCATGATGATGAGCTGAATTTCTATTTAGTGGAAGTTTACACTGTTGCTGTTGTAATAAATCTTTTGTTCATTCTGTCTTTGCAGTTTGTACACGAGAAAGAAATTCAAGCAGAAGATGACCAAGTGTTTCTGGTGAAGTTGCAGGTAATGTATTAATGAATTAAGTTTTTTTCACAGATACTCTACTGATGCTCTTAAAACCACATCTGAAATGTATTGGTGAAAATTTGTACGTTTACAAAACACTACATTGTGTGTAGACCACTAACGTGAGAACAGAAAGCCCCGCGTGATTGAGGACAGTTACACATTAATATCGTGTGTCTATGAATGGAACGAGAGGAATGATGATGCATCAGTGCTGAGCTCCTTCTTCTCTTCTCTTCTGTCTTTCATCTCTGTTGTAGACTCTATTATCTAAACAGCCTGCAGCTACCACAGGAAGGCCAGTGGTGAGTCTTACCTCATCTATCGTTCATCCATCCCTCATCTATTGCTCATCCATCCCTCACCTATCGTTCATCCATCCCTCATCTATCGTTCATCCATCCCTCATCTATTGTTCATCCATCCCTCATCCATCCTTTATCTGTCTTTCATTTATCCCTTGTTTGTGTTTATCTGCCTGATGGCTGTGTGTGTGTGTGTGTGTGTGTGTGTGTGTGTGTGTGTGTGTGTGTGTGTGTGTGTTAGGACACCTCAAACAGAGCTCCCAGTGGCTCCCCGAGGACGACCAATCGCTCAGCAGCCTCTAACGTGGCTAACGTCATGCCCATGCAATCAGGTACCAAGAAGATTGATCCCAACATGAAAGGTGTGTATGAGAGCTGAGCCTTTAGGACTCCTGCTCTCGTCTTCTGTCTTTCTTTTCTTTCCTTATTCTTTCCCCATGGCCTCAGAGCTTTGTTTAGGCCAGACTCTGTTATTCTACACACCAGGCACTAAAGATTTACTCCAGGCTTTTCTTTAGGCCTTTACACACTCTTCCACTTGGTCTTGGAGAACCTTCATTCTTCCAGCCCCGGGTAACAATTGATGCGATGATGATTAGGAAGTTATCATCTGTTCCTCGGCTTGTTCTGATGGTCAGAACCTGTTTGAACT
>NC_062541.1:18508888-18538888 GCF_022655615.1 Tachysurus fulvidraco
GTAATGAATGTGAAGATGTAACAGGAAGTAGTTCTTCTTTAGATGTCATATTTATTGTTCTTTGAGTTCTGATGAAGGATCAGATTAAGATTTGTGTGTACACAGAAAAAGGAAGCTGCTGCTCTGAACATCACCGTACACAATGCTCTGTTATCACACTGCAGTTTCATGGTCAGCCGTTATACACACACACTACACACTTCACACACACTAAATTGTTTGCCTGTTCTGCTCATTAGCCCCAGATCTCGTTTAGAGCACAGTAATGATTTCAGCACTACAGCTCCTCAATACTCACTGAATTTGATTCTGTTTACAATCTGGAGCTTTTCCCAAACTCACCCTTCTGTCTCTGAGCAGCGTTTCCTTTTCTGTATAATATGCACTACTGCCCATGTAAGCATGATCAGTGATGTTCTCTAGACTGGCTCTGGAGCTTCCGTACACTAGCTGGATGTGTGACTGTGTGCTGGGGAGAGGATGAGTCTGTAGTGTAGTTGTAGGTGGAGTGTGTGTAGTATCAGCTAGAAAACATCACTGAAGTCACTCCAACACAAGGAGGATGAAGAGGTAGAGGAGGATGGGTATGTGAGGTCAGACGTCACTCCATCCTGTTCCAGTGTACAGCCATTTCATGTCCAAATTTTTGGGTGGTGAAGAAAAAAAACAACCACCGTACAATGAGGTCTCGTAATTTCACATGATGTAGTCTCATTTAACTGGATCAGGTTCTGTGAGCATTCTATTAAAGTTGTATTTATTGGGAATGATCAGCTGATGTCTCTTACTCTGTGTGTGCGTGCGCGCGTGCGATCAGATCAGCCACTAGGGGGAGTCGGACACGAGAGTAGAACTTAACAAAGGAGAACATTATAAATACCAGAACACTGAAACCCTGATCTCTAAATATGTCATTATTGAGTTTCTGAATACTTTTGAGTCTAATTGAATTAAAAGATGAAATTGATTGAGAAGTGTTCATGTAAGTGGGGCTGAGGAGCAGGACACATTAAATATGACTTTAATCTCATCAGCCAAACACTGATGGATCTGTCAGAACCCTCTTTAATTAAATTAGTATCGTGAGAACATCACTGAATAAGATGGATGTGTGTAAAATAAAATAGTTCAGGAGCTGAAACCTGCTGAGGCCTAGGGGTGGCGCTGTTCGCCCACTTTTTCATTCAGTCTTCTTTGTAAAATTCAGACCTTAATTACTGCCCATGAATCCACTCTGGATGAATCGAGCCTAAACTTTCCAGTGCAATTATTAAGACATCCTTCAGACAGAGGAACTGAGAGATCATCAGGTTAAGACAAGGCCACAGGAGGTTATGTTATGAACGTATTGACTCCAACCAAATTAACACTAAATAAGTGCAACACAACAAAATGAATGTTTTTAAAACCCTGGAGAGAGTAGTGGTGATGATGATGATGAAGAAGAATGATGATGATAAACTCTGGAGAGAGTGATGATGGTGATAAACACTGTGTCCTGTGGTCATGATGAAGATGGTAGAGTACAGGGATGTAGCAGCACTGTCTTACAGTCCCTCATGAGGATCTTATACACAGCTGAAGTAGTTCCCCTCTAAATGCTCCTGTTCTCTTCCAGAACAGAGGAGCTGGTTATGAACTGATGGGATCCTGAGGCCCTGATGAAGAGCATGTGTAGAAGGTCACATCAAAGATCCTGTACTACAAATAAACCACTTGTGTAAGGTTGAAGTTCTCGCGTCACCACTTTGATGTTCACACAGGAAGCTCTTGCTTTGCATTGCACAGCTTCTGAGGTTCCAGCAGACCTGTTTCTGTTCCTTATGTGACTCTAAAGCCTTCATCACACATTATTACATATCCAGTCTTTGACTGATTCCTGGCTATTATTATTATTATTATTATTATTATTATTATTATTATTATTATTATTATTATTATCCCTCCAAATGAGGTAACACATCGATATCTGGTCTTGATTAATTGAATCATTTGCCCCTTTACCACCGAGGCAGTTTGAGTGCAGGTTCGGAGCCTAATTTAGAACTGCTTGTGTTAGGGGCTGTGGGCGGGGCTGTGGGCGGGGCTACCGTTAGTGCATTTGATAACGTACCTTAAGTATACTAATGTTTAATACACTTTTACTTTACTACAATATGATCAGTTATCAGCACACATGATAGTAGGTAGCTACATGCTAAGGCTAACTTTTTTCTGTGTTAATGATAAAATAACGTTAAGTACTTTCTCCATCACAACCTCCGTTTATACAGATTACACGGAGCCGCACGTACACGTCGGATTCGCCGCGTTTGGGTGTTAATGTAGGTTCACAAAGTCATGAGCATTAACAGTAAAGTAACATCCACCATTGTTGTTGTTGTGTTTGTCGCTGCTGCGCTAACGTTGCTGTGTAACGTGACACGTATACAGTGACGTCACACTCGGCTCTGTGACGCTCTCTAACTGATGGAAAGGCAAACCGGTTCTTAGAAGGTTCTCCAGTGGAACCAACTTTGAACCAGCACCAGCTCTGAACCAGCACCCGGGTCTTTCTGGTGGAAAAGGGGAATTACAGAGAGACAGGTACTTAAGGTTGCCACCCGTCCCGTGAAATACGGAATCGTCCCGTATTTACAGGCAAAGTGACGCGTCCCGTATCAAATCAATACCATTTGTCCCGTATGTTACAGGTCCACATTATACAGCATCCCATGCAAATCACCCCACCCGCATTGTGTGGAGACGCGTCCTATTCTGCCCCTGATTGGGGTAATACTCGCTGCCATCATTGGCTTGTTTTAGCTTTACGGGCAGTGAATCGGCCAATCAGAGTCAGAGGAGGGCGGGACGCCGCCTCACCGGTTCTTTTGACAGAGTGACTAAAAATCTGGATCTGTTAATTTAATAATAAGTTAATAAAATATGGTTCACATCTCACAAGTTCCTCCAAAAGCTTATATTTTGTGTTCTCAGTCACACTTTGTTGGCGTATATTTAGGGGTCAGGTCCCGAAGGGGTGTAGACACATTCTTATCGTTAGTGTTCTTCTTCCTCAGGAAGTCAATGGCAGCCCATAGAACCGCACGTAGGAAAGTGAAATTTGGCACACATGTAGAGGCCAGTCGTATAAGTTACTATAGCAACTTTGGTGTGTCTAGCTCAAACCCTCTAAACACCAGTCCAAAACAAATTGGGTGCGTCTTGGCACACACACACACACACACACACACACACACACACACACACACACACACACACACACACACACACACACACACACACACACACACACACACACATATCAGAATCAGCACCGCAGTGACACACACACACACACACACACATATCAGAATCAGCACCGCAGTGACACACACACACACAAATATCAGAATCAGCACCGCAGTGACACACACACACACACACACACACACACACACATCAGAATCAGCACCGCAGTGACACACACACACACACACACACACACACACACACACACACACACACACACACACACACACACACACACACACACACAGACATTTCGCAACGATTCGTTACAGCGCCACCTAGTGGCCACGAGATCTTCACCTTAAGTCCAGTATTTTACGATTGCAACGCAATATCGCTACAAAACTTGGTATGGTTCATCAGCGACATGTTCTGAGCGCATCTGATCGGCTTGACCCCGGAATCGCTGCTTGCAGCTATATTTATTATTGTCATAGCTGTGTATTCAATATGACCACTTAAGTTGTGATAGTGAGAGACTGAGTGCATCTGTTCACACTGATTTCAATAGCAGACGTCTTATTATAATGTCCATTGGTGTCGATCTTAATATTTTTATGTATACATGTTTTAAGTTATGATATACCGCCACTGGCACGCCATCGGGACTGTGGTCAGTGTGGCCCCGAGGGGTGTGGCCCCCGCTCCGGCAAGGGGTCCCTTATTTTTCTGTATTGAAGGTGGCAACCCTACAGGTACTGTTTAGTCTCTTAATCTCTTCCTCTTTTAGCTCACAAAAAAGGCCAGAGTTGCAGCCCTGCTGTGTATCAGAGCCAGAAAGACACAGAATAAACTGGTTTACTGGATAAAAATGTTGTTGCACGTCAGCGGTTGTGGCTGAACTTCCCCCTGGAGAATGCCCAGTGTCTCCTGCTGGCCTGGCCATCATCCAAACATCTATAAATATAAAGGCTAAGGCTGCGCTCAAATTACAGCTGTAGGACTCTTTCCATAGCACCAGAGGCTCTAATATTCCTCAATGCAGCAAAAACTAAACAAATACCAACATTCATGTCTACGATTAGAATCATCAACCATTTACTATCGTATGTGTGTGTGTGTGTGTGAGAGAGAGAGGTAATACTAGCAAGTGTCTCGGTGCTGTTAAGTATTTATCCTTTATAATAACAAAACAACAAAATGAAGTCATCTAGTACTGTAAATGTGTCTTTTACTTTTTGTACATCGTTAAAACTGCAGCAAGTTTCAAGAAATGTCCAAGAGCCTTTTTTTTCCAGTAGATAGTGCAGCTTTAAACTACTGGTCATGAGAGCAGATTTATAATGTGCACATTATTATAATTATAATGTTAGCATTACTGATTTAGCAATTTTACAGTCATATATATCCATATAATTCTTCTTATATAAAACAAATCTAAACAAAATAGAGACAAATATTTACACAGAATACTGAAACAGGGCTATTTACAAAGCCAGCATGTGTCAATGTGCATAATACATACAGAATATATATCATTTATTATTTAACATGGAACACACACACACACACACACACACACACACACACACACACACACACCAATTCACAAAGCAGCCATTTGTAAGAGCTGCATTTTAAACTGCTGTGCGTGATGTGAGAGGTCCCTGACTCGGTCCACCATCTCCTGCACTACCGGAGTGTTGGGGTAATGCAAGGCCGCCATTTTGGTTGAACCCACCACTGTTTTGAGCAGCTCGCATAGTATGTTGCTAGAGTCCATCACCCGATTGGCCACATCAGACATCGTGACCTGCCGTGACAAAGTATCTCCAATAAATACAAGCTTATGAGCACTGAGGATGACGAATTTAGCGTGAGCCACGAAGATCCGTGGAGGCTGACCAGCTGCCACACTGCTAAAGAACGCATCCACGGCATTCAGGAGAGTCACAAAGTGCTGCTCACACTGCTCGCCGTAGAAAGCCAGCAGCTGCTGGTCACGCACACACAAGTGAGCTCCACTACCTGCGGAGGAGGAATCTGATGGAGAGAAGAAGCCTGTGGAGTGCTGATGTGAGATAAAGTGTGTGATGTCATTATCTACAGGTTTAATGGCCTCCTGCTCCAGCTGCTTAAACTGGTTCAGCTATGAGAGAGAAGAAAAGGAGGAATAAAGAGTGATGTACAGAAAAACAAAACAAATAAAAAGCAAGCCAAAGTATTTATTTATTTACAAAAGCTATATAATGATACCCCTGTTTTCCTTCGAATGATTATGTAGTATTTCTTAACTTAACTCAGATTTCACTACATCTATGTAACAGGAAACATTATGCCAGATTATTCCAGATGTTGAACACCTTTGAGGCAGCTGTGATGTATTTAGTTTGACTTTAAAATTAAAAAAGATGTTTTAAATAGATCTCCCATTCTCTCTGAGTCACTGTTATCCAATATAAACCATCACTTGGATGATGATTCAGTCTCAGATCAGTTGAATTTTAGGCTCATGTACCTGCTCCTGTCCCAGTTTGACCTTGCTCTGGTTCATAATGTTCTCCTTTTCTAAAAGCTCCTTCTGATGACGCTCAAATTCCTCTTTACCCTTTGGGAAAAAAGGTGTCGTGGTTAATTTTCAACCTGCATGACAGTGCATTGGAGTAGAGAGGTTGAAAAAAGCTAGATCTTATAAAAGGTTTGTAAATAAACATTTTATCATTTTCTAAAAGAGCAAATCCATTTATAATCCAATATTTCATTTATTTAAACGTACAACATTCTAATCTAGAAGAATATCACCCATGTATGTTTACTCTAGAGTTTAATCAGCAGCCTCAAGTAAAGTCAGGACGTGTGGAAGTAAAGTCAGGTCGTGTGGAAGTAAAGTCAGGAAGTGTGGAAGTAAAGTCAGGACGTGTGGAAGTAAAGTTCTTTCTGATCACTGCCTTACAAAGAAGTGATAAAAGATTCAGTAGCAGTCAGCGCACCGTAGTCCTGACACTGACGTATAGAGCCATAATGCCTGTTGAACATGTTTGCCTTGATTATGTTATATTTTCACGCACTACATGTGTTGCTTTCTCTTGCTGCTGGACTGGTCGAGTTCTGCAAAGCTTTCTATAAGTAAATCTGGGTACATTTACAGCTGTTAAATTTTACCTGCAAATGGACGTAATCATAGTCCTCCATCCAGGTTTTCACACACTTTTCACTGTTCTGAACCACAGGAAATGGTTTTGTTTGGCCACTGTAGCTTTCCTCTTCTATTGGGTTGCAAGTAAAAGGGTGAACAACACCCTCTATAGGTGCCCTGCGGAATAGCATCTCAGCATTGCCCCCTATGATGGACACCAACTGCTTGGCGTCATCAGGAAGAGTGTGTGCCACCATAACAAAGCGGTCCAGTTCATCACTTTTAGTCTGCTGCTTACTGGTCATTAGTGCCCCGCTACTGTTTTCCAGGCTTTTCTGCAGGATCTGCTGCGAGTCCTCCAGCCTCTGCAGCTGCTTTCTCAGTTTAGAGTGAAGTGTTGGATCCGATAGTGTGGATGCATTGGCTGCGGTGCCTTTACCGAAAGCAAGGAATTCAGCAAGAGTGCTACGAACACGCTCCATAGTGGGCCGCACTTCATTAGCATACTGTTCCATTAAGCCATGACTTCTCCAGCTGGGTGAGGAGGTCAGGCTGTGTAGAGAGGAGAGCGAGGACTCCAGGCCCTGCTGCAGGCAGGTGAGCTTCTGTAAGGCAGAATCTAGGTCAAGCATGAGACGACCGTCTGCTGGCGTGCCAGCTGAAGATGAAGAAGTGGACATGCTACTTCCTGTGCTGGAAAATGACAAGCGGTTTATGCCGTCAGTCACATCAGCCAGCAAACGAGAATCAGGGGGCGGGACATCATAGATCCCCTTGTTGCGATCACGTTCCCTGCACTGTGTTTGCTGCTGAATCCCACGTGGGACATCGTATAAATCTTGGGATGCTCCAGAATTAAGCTGGCTAGGAGGAATGTCATAGTTAGCACTGCTGCAGTTAGCTGGAGGAAAGTCGTAGTTTGAGTGGGTTGATTTGGACATGGACATAGGTGGGACATCGTAAACACCCTCTGGCTTCTTTTTGTGAGGCTGCGGAAAGTCATAATTCCCCTCATCTTGGTTGGAGTTACTTTTACAAGGTGGTATGGAATAAACCTGCAGGGATTAGAACAACATTTCCACTATTAATGTACAAAAAACCAACAGAGAAAAGGCATAGACAAAATATCTCTCACAAAATGGATGTGAAGATTTTTGGTTGTTCAAATCCTTGTGTTGAGGAAAGTGTGTGTTGAAGTGTGTAAATGGGAAGAGGGTGTGAGGAGAATGTGTGAGCTGACATAGTCTACAAATCTGCATGATAAATAAAGGAGTGTTTTTCACTGAGTGCCTGAGGGAAGAAAATGAATAAATCTGTATCATCATTAGGAGTGGCACGGTTCACAAAACCTACAGTGGGGTTCGTATCACGGTTTTCGGTTCTGTACGGTTCTTGTTGTTATTTTTTCTTTTAAACTTCAACGGTCCAGAAATTTCCTTCGCATTTGATATATAGCTTATTAGCTTAATTATGCACAATTTAGGATACAGTATTAACATTTTTATAATGTAATCATGCACTTACTGAATGTGACTTGACTTTAAACACATTATTGGGACCATCTGAGTACAAGCTAGGTGAGATTTTGATACAGAGAGAAGACATTGATGATGACACGCTTTTCATTTATTTGGCAAAAAAAAGGAGAACGTGTTGTTATCTCTACAGGAACTTGTGTCTTTTTAACACACAAAGACTGAAATTAACTTGTATTTATCAAACTGACAACTTCAGTGTAGCTCTTAAAAAATATATATTTTAAAAATAAATATATAATATAATATAATGTAATAATATAATGAGGCTATAACAATAGCGAAGGCCATAACCATAAAGCCAAGCATAAGTTTAACATCTTCACACAACTGTCATATTAGAAGTGTTGTCATTAGCATATCGAATGCATTTAGCACAATGTTTGCACACACTCGCAGTTCTATCTACTGTTTTATTTCTGTTGTCATCGTAAGTAACATGAAATCCAAAATGTTCCCACACACCGCATTTGAACGACACGGGTGCATCCGCCAACTCCGGGCAGCCTTCATTATCTCCACTTGACTTGTCTGCAGCTTTCCTCACTCAACGTTTACGGTCTATATGTATGTTCACGTGAAACTGTCTGAGGCGAAACTGAGCATGTGGCTACATTGTGCATGCGGCGAACCGTGCGACGCTCACACGAACCGAACCGAGACAAGCGAACCGAACGGTTTGGGTCTTTTTTCATGTACCGTGCCACACCTAATCAACACGGATCTGATCTGCACCAGAGCAAAGAAATTGTGTGTTTTTGTGTTTTCCCTTTTATGTTTGAGTTGATGAGCAAAGTGCTGAAAAGTTCTCTGGCTAAACACTGTGTGCTCCATGTGGTGCAGGAACAGCTTGGTGCTCATCTGCCTGAAGGTAATATACAGTAGAGTGGACCCAGTGCCTCTGGCAGGAGGATAGCACTTCCCTCTCCTATTCCATTCTCTGCCTGTCTAGATGACTTATAGTAGATAAGTTATGGTACTGACTGCCAGTAACACATCTGAGGGCTGTCCTGAGATAGGTGGGACACACAGCAAACACAAAGAAGTGTGCAATTGGATGGGGGGAAGTATGGTATGTGGTCTTCATCATGGGTCATGAGCAGGTCTCCAAATTGATAAGATAGCAATTTCCTACCGACTGCCCAAGACAAAAA
The DNA here is from genome assembly GCF_022655615.1 of Tachysurus fulvidraco. NCBI lineage: Eukaryota > Metazoa > Chordata > Actinopteri > Siluriformes > Bagridae > Tachysurus > Tachysurus fulvidraco. The sequence goes on from NC_062541.1 coordinate 18,517,945, forward strand.
GCAGGTGTGGCATTTTCTGTGTATTATCACAGGTTTGAAGTCGACTAATTCAGGTGTCACCAGTCCTCTGACTGAAGTCACTAAAAGGGAGTGTGCAACCTGGTCAATATACTAACATGCTTTTACTCAGGTGAGTTTTACACGTTTTACCAGCCTAGCAGTTCCATTGTCCTGACTTCATTTTCTCTTTTGTTTTGCAGACTGATGCACTGGACAAAGTGTTGGAGTGAGAAGAGCACTTAGTGCTGTACAGCTCTGTGTGGGAGGGCAGGTTACTGCAGAGAAGGTTTGCCAGGACATCTGTGGGGACAGATCTTCAGCTCCGCTGCCGATTTATGGATGTCACCAAATAGTTCACTTACAGGCACCTAACAATTTAAGTTTGAGGTGTACTAAAGACCATGCACAGAAGAGTCAGTAGGATTATGTGGACAGAGTGATTGGTGATGGTCAACTGCAATTTGTGAAAAGTTTAAATAATAAAAGAAAGCTTTAACGGAGTTTTCATTGAGTGGCTGGGGAAGGAAAGGGGAGTGAGCGCACTCACACAGCTGAGCTTCAGCAGAGCAGGAAGCATGTGCTTGTGTTAATGAGCTGAGTCCTAAGGAGTTTTGTTTCTTAAAATAAAAAATTGACGCACATTGAAGTCGTAAATTCACTTCATTATCCAGCAGGGTGTCAAAACCCGATCTGAGCTTAACACACAGGGTTTTAATGTCAATGTCCCTATCATGATGACATCCATCAAGATATAACAGGAGCTAAAGCTCTAAGCTTAAAATCTGCCTTGTGGTATGCGTCAAACCTCCACAAACCCGTCATTAAATGGTTCACAAATAACAGGTTCCCAGCATATCTAAATTTATTGCTAACAAACTTGCAGTACTGGGCTGAGCTGTACTCCGAAGAGCTCTGTCACTTCCTGTAGCACACAGGGTCCGACTACATCACGGCTTTCATTTAACAACCAAAGGAAACTAATAAAAGGTACATTTTCTCTGCAATTTAGGTGAAAGTATCGTCCTTGTTACAGAAATAAAGAGGGGAGTAAACATGCTGGAGAAATCACTGTGTCAAGGCAAACCCATTTACTTTAAATACTTTTTACTGAGTTGATTTTAAAACCATTTGAAACCATCAAACATCAGCTGACTACATCATACCCCTTGTGATGGTGGTGGGATGTCATACACTCCCTGATTCCTTGTGTCCTGTGCAGGAGGAATGTCATAAAGACCTTGGGTTTGAGGACTTGCATGCTTCCCTTTCTTTCTGCCTGCTGGTATGTCATACACCTGTAAATGTAAACAGAAACAGGATGCAGGACTTGTTCAGGATGGTCAATGTAGAGAAGCTCAGTGGGAGAGTGAAAACATACTTACCCCCTGAGTCCTCATGGGCGGAACATCATAGAGGTCCTGAGAGTTGCTGGGTGCAGGGCTATAAATGTATGCCTGTCCAACTCGTGTTGGGGTCATGACCTTCACAACACAGGGAGAAATACAATGACTGTTTATATTAAAATACAAGTGTACCCTCCACTGGGATGACATAAAAATACAGCCTTATTCTTCTTATTATTCAGATTATCTGAGGGGAGGGTGATGCTAATCTGGGGAGGGTGATGCTAATCTGGGGAGGGTGATGCTAATCTGGGGAGGGTGATGCTAATCTGGGGAGGGTGATGCTAATCTGGGGAGGGTGATGCTAATCTGGGGAGGGTGATGCTAATCTGGGGAGGGTGATGCTAATCTGGGGAGGGTGATGCTAATCTGATGAGAGGGTGATGCTAATCTGAGGAGGGTGATGCTAATCTGATGAGAGGGTGATGCTAATCTGAGGAGGGTGATGCTAATCTGATGAGAGGGTGATGCTAATCTGATGAGAGGGTGATGCTAATATGATGAGAGTTTGATGCTAATCCTAAATGTAACTGTCTTTTTAACAAACAAAATATAATTGACTTTGGACAAGCAACAATATATACAACAAAATATTAAAAACAGAAAAATGTTTACTATAATAAAACATACAGAAGTGATTAGTGCTCCTGGCCCTGGGAAATTAACACCATCATCCTGATGGAAGTGTAAATTGTTAATTTGTAGAATGTCTGGTGTCCCAGATTCCTTCATGACAGAGAAATGCATGGACTGAGTCTGTCACACAGCACTATAACCTCCTGGAACACAAATCTGAAGCACATGTATGACTGACGAAGCAGGTTCACAGCACTGTTACAGAGTCTGAACAATACTCACATGCGCACACACACACGCATACACACATATACATGTACACACGCGCGCACACACACACATATACATGTACACACGCACGCACACACACACACACACACACACACACATATACACATGTACACACGCACGCACACACACATATACATGTACATACGCACGCACACACACGCACACACACATATACATGTACACACGCACACACACATATACATGTACACACGCACACACACATATACATGTACACACGCACACACACATATACATGTACATACGCACGCACACACACACACACATACATGTACATACGCACGCACACATACACATATACATGTACGCACGCACACACATACACACACACACACATATACATGTACACACGCACGCACACACACACACACATACATGTACACACGCGTGCGCACACACACACACACATATACATGTACACACGCATACACACATATACATGTACACACGCGCGCACACACACACATATACATGTACACACGCGCGCGCACACACACACACACACATATACATGTACACACGCGCGCGCACACACACGCACACACACATATACATGTACACACACACACGCACACACATATACATGTACACACGCACGCACACAGACAATCTCTCTCCCTCACACACACGAACACAGACTCTCCCTCTCTCTCACACACACGAACACACACACGTACACATAGCTTCAGACTTAGCAAACACACACACACACACACACACACACACACACACACACACACACACACAGACTCAGAGGACCTGGTGCCTTTATCATGTTCTCTTAAATCCGCTTTACCTCAGACACTGAACCAAACACAATAAAATCAGGAAACTGGAAACAAACTGAATAAAAACATAAACCAAATAATCACGAAACAACAATCATCCATCCTCAAATCAGCAAACATGCTCCATAAACTGAAATCAATTGATTGGATGGATGAATGAATGGAGTGGGTTAAGGAATAGATGGGGGGGGGGGGGGAGGAATGGATGCCTGGACTCTGAACACAGTGTTGTGCTTGTTGCTATGAACATTTTCAGAGGCTTGGTCACACACACCCTGAACTTTTCCTCTGTTTGCCCTCTCTTAGCACCTCTGTGCTATTTGAAGCTGCTAGTCATCAGGGTGTGTAAATACTGAGCAGGCTGACTGCTGCCCCGCTGTGGTTACGGAGGACTGAGTAAACTTTCCCTCCCACTCAGGGGCCTGTGCCCCAGGAACAGAGAGAGGATAGACGACAGGGTAGAAACAATGAAATGCCCTAGACCAGGGTGTCAAACTCAAACTCACAGTGGGCCAAAATATAAGACTGAGATAAAGTCAGAGCCAAACTGAATATTTAATGTAAAATTAACTACAACTGATCTGTAATGTTCAACTTTCTCACATGGAAACAAACTTTAGTTTTACTTAAACACAGGATTTGGAACAACCAGAGCTCGTTATTACAAACACATAATTAAATAAATAAAATAAATGAAGTCTCTCACTATCATTTTAACTTCCTTTTTGAAGTGGATCTTTTTCAAAATCAACAACAAAACAACCAAAAATAATCATTTCATTTAATGAAAAAACTTTTCGACTATTAACAGTTCCTGCCTTGGAGTAGAAAAAGTGCATAAAGAAAACATATTCAAACTCAGTTTATACGTCTCATAATGCTTCGTGTCATAGTGTCTCCTTATGTTCTATACTGTCGTTACAGACACGTTAGCACCGTTAGCACACAACACAAACAGCTCTGTCCTTTATATACGTGAACAGATAATCTGTCTCCCTCCTGTCCTGTAAGCTCCTATTGTCCATCTGTCCTTTGGACATTTTTGTGGAGGGTGAATTAACTTGCCCCATGTGACTGTAACAGGGTTGTTAACGACCGACAACAGAGAATGAGGGGCGCTTGGTGTTCGTGACTACGCGTCAAGACAGTGGCAAGGCATTCTGGGATATGTAGTGTTAGCAGAGCATGCGGCTAGTCAGCTGTAATGTACATCTGATATGATCTCACGGGACAAATATAATTACACCGTGGGCCAAATTTGAGTTTGACACCCTTGGTGTAAATGCATTAGCATGATTTATTAACACAAGGAGGATCATAATGTGGATCAGTGGTGACTTTGTAGAGATTTAAATTGACATAAAATATGAAATTGCCATAAATCTCTTTATAGCTTGATCTGATCAGCATTCAAAGAATGTTCATTCATCATTATACAGTAACGTTACTGTACCCTGTGCTCAGATTGACCTCATCAGAGGTGGGAGTACAGGATTACTACTGAACCTAACACACCATGGCTCTGTGTGGTTCTAGGGCAGGAAGCTGATTCAGGAAGTGGTGCTTCTACATTTACTCTAATCTACATTCACTCCACTTGGTCATGATAAAACACTCTGCTCAAGCCACTGTACATACTCATCATATAACATAAGGAGAACGCAGTCCTCTGTAAAAGATAAATAATAATAATAATCTGAAACATATATCTGTATCATGTTATAGAATAAAGGATTATTAAATATAAAGTGGCTTTTTCTGATATTCTTGGTGTGATGTGTTGCTCTAGCCTCAGCCTTGGACCTGCTCCACTTAAAGAACAGCTGGGACAGATCAGGTCTATTAATATGGCAGTCAAATTAATGTTGGCAATTAAGGACTGAATCTTCAGAGAATGCAGATGTCTCAGTCAGAAAACGTGCTAAATTAAGAGCACTGAAGGAGACGCAGCATTTATTTGCGACTCCATGAATACGGTGCTCACTGATTATGGACCTGCTGTGTCACTAATGGGGTAGGAGAAGGATGGGACAGTTATTCAGATTAATCTGGTGTGAAAATAGTTTCTTTTTTTTATTTATAATGAAAAACAAACTCTGGTAATGAGGAAGATGAATATGAGATATCTGATAATAATATCTGATTCTCTAACTCTGTTTTACACATAACTTTGGATCTAAAGCATGGTTTGAAGTCCTCAGAGCCTGAGAGGGAGCAGGTAGAATGATCAGGAGAGCTTTATTTCAGCTGCACCTTTCTCAAACCCACACCTACGTACTACATGACCTTCAGCGTGACAGACATCTCAAACACAGCACTCTTTTCAGTGCAGACACACCCTCTGACCTCATGTATGCAATGGCTGCTAAACTGCAGTCTAAGTGGAAGACAGTAAATAAGAGCTCCCCTTTAGTGGCTGCTGAACCACCAAATGAAGTAGAAATAGCAATCTGTGAACAGAGCTGTGGAGAAAACCAAGCACAATGTTGTCCAAAATCCACAAGAATAAGGTGGTAGTTTCACAAGAACATTTAACTACAGAGTAGAGCAAAAATCATAGCATGAGACATGACCTGTTCCCTAGCATGGGGTCTTCTGCCTCCTCACAACCTCCAATCATTACCAGCGTCAGGCAATGTGTGAATACAGTGTGTGTGTGTGAATACAGTGTGTGTGTGTGAATACAGTGTGTGTGTGTGTGAATACAGTGTGTGTGTGTGAATACAGTGTGTGTGTGTGAATACAGTGTGTGTGTGTGAATACAGTGTGTGTGTGTGAATACGGTGTGTGTGTGTGTGAATACGGTGTGTGTGTGTGTGTGAATACGGTGTGTGTGTGTGAATACGGTGTGTGTGTGTGTGAATACGGTGTGTGTGTGTGTGAATACGGTGTGTGTGAATACAGTGTGTGTGTGTGAATACGGTGTGTGTGTGTGTGAATACGGTGTGTGTGAATACAGTGTGTGTGTGTGAATACGGTGTGTGTGAATACAGTGTGTGTGTGTGAATACAGTGTGTGTGAATACAGTGTGTGTGTGTGAATACAGTGTGTGTGTGAATACGGTGTGTGTGAATACAGTGTGTGTGTGAATACGGTGTGTGTGAATACGGTGTGTGTGTGTGAATACGATGTGTGTGAATACGGTGTGTGTGTGAATATGGTGTGTGTGTGAATACGGTGTGTGTGTGAATATGGTGTGTGTGAATACAGTGTGTGTGTGAATACGGTGTGTGTGAATACAGTGTGTGTGTGAATACGGTGTGTGTGTGAATACGGTGTGTGTGAATACAGTGTGTGTGTGAATACAGTGTGTGTGTGTGTGAATACGGTGTGTGTGTGTAAATACAGTGTGTGTGTGTGAATACAGTGTGTGTGTGTGAATACAGTGTGTGTGTGTGAATACAGTGTGTGTGTGAATACAGTGTGTGTGTGAATACGGTGTGTGTGTGAATACAGTGTGTGTGTGAATACAGTGTGTGTGTGAATACGGTGTGTGTGTGTGAATACGGTGTGTGTGTGTGAATACGGTGTGTGTGTGAATACAGTGTGTGTGTGAATACGGTGTGTGTGAATACAGTGTGTGTGAATACGGTGTGTGTGTGTGAATACGGTGTGTGTGTGAATACGGTGTGTGTGAATACAGTGTGTGTGTGAATACGGTGTGTGTGAATACAGTGTGTGTGTGTGAATACGGTGTGTGTGTGAATACGGTGTGTGTGAATACAGTGTGTGTGTGTGAATACGGTGTGTGTGTGAATACGGTGTGTGTGAATACAGTGTGTGTGTGTGTGAATACGGTGTGTGTGTGAATACGGTGTGTGTGAATACAGTGTGTGTGTGAATACGGTGTGTGTGAATACGGTTTGTGTGTGAATACGATGTGTGTGAATACGGTGTGTGTGTGAATATGGTGTGTGTGTGAATACGGTGTGTGTGTGAATATGGTGTGTGTGAATACAGTGTGTGTGTGTGAATACGGTGTGTGTGAATACAGTGTGTGTGTGAATACGGTGTGTGTGTGAATACGGTGTGTGTGTGAATACGGTGTGTGTGAATACGGTGTGTGTGAATACAGTGTGTGTGTGAATACGGTGTGTGTGAATACGGTGTGTGTGTGTGAATACGATGTGTGTGAATACGGTGTGTGTGTGAATATGGTGTGTGTGTGAATACGGTGTGTGTGTGAATATGGTGTGTGTGAATACAGTGTGTGTGTGAATACGGTGTGTGTGAATACAGTGTGTGTGTGAATACGGTGTGTGTGTGAATACGGTGTGTGTGAATACAGTGTGTGTGTGAATACAGTGTGTGTGTGTGTGAATACGGTGTGTGTGTGTAAATACAGTGTGTGTGTGTGAATACAGTGTGTGTGTGTGAATACAGTGTGTGTGTGTGAATACAGTGTGTGTGTGAATACAGTGTGTGTGTGAATACGGTGTGTGTGTGAATACAGTGTGTGTGTGAATACAGTGTGTGTGTGAATACGGTGTGTGTGTGTGAATACGGTGTGTGTGTGTGAATACGGTGTGTGTGTGAATACAGTGTGTGTGTGAATACGGTGTGTGTGAATACAGTGTGTGTGAATACGGTGTGTGTGTGTGAATACGGTGTGTGTGTGAATACGGTGTGTGTGAATACAGTGTGTGTGTGAATACGGTGTGTGTGAATACAGTGTGTGTGTGTGAATACGGTGTGTGTGTGAATACGGTGTGTGTGAATACAGTGTGTGTGTGTGAATACGGTTTGTGTGTGAATACGATGTGTGTGAATACGGTGTGTGTGTGAATATGGTGTGTGTGTGAATACGGTGTGTGTGTGAATATGGTGTGTGTGAATACAGTGTGTGTGTGTGAATACGGTGTGTGTGAATACGGTTTGTGTGTGAATACGATGTGTGTGAATACGGTGTGTGTGTGAATATGGTGTGTGTGTGAATACGGTGTGTGTGTGAATACGGTGTGTGTGAATACAGTGTGTGTGTGAATACGGTGTGTGTGTGAATACGGTGTGTGTGTGAATACGGTGTGTGTGAATACGGTGTGTGTGTGAATACAGTGTGTGTGTGAATACGGTGTGTGTGAATACGGTGTGTGTGAATACGGTGTGTGTGAATACGGTGTGTGTGAATACGGTGTGTGAGGACGGTGAAGGGGGAGAGCTGTCTGACTTTATTAAGGAGACTCTGTGAATCCTGCAATAATAAAGTCACTGTTTGGTGAAAGCTGAACATATAAAGAAACTTTTGTTGACTTTCTGTGTGTTTTCTAACAGACTGTTCTGAGCGTAAGGCAAACTAAACTTCAACTAGAAAGTAAAGCTGAAATGACAATAAGAGCTAAACATAACAAGTGTATGCCTGTTGCAGTGCAGGACACACCCAGGTGGATTCTCTCAGCTTCAGATGGATATGGAGTAAGATTTAATCCCATTATAGGATGGTGTAAATACAGTGCAGGGACAGCGGCACCACACAAGCTTTACTGCAGCTTCAGTCTCATCGTAACTTCTGGGCTAAAACAGAGAGCTTTTTTCTTCATGTATTCTTTTGAATCTCCTTTTGCACATTTGACTTGATTATGATTTCTGTGGTGTTTGTGCTCCAATGCTCAGAGAAATCGCTCTTACCTTGCATGACATTCCGTCAGCTGCCAGTGTGCTCCTCTGTGGGACCTGGTACACATCCTGGCTGGGGGGTACTTGATAGATGCCCTGGGTTTGGCACCCCTGGGTGGGCTGGTACATTCCCTGGGGGGTTCTGGGGCTCTGCTGCTGATGGGCCAGGTTTGGTGACACTGAGGGAGTGGATGCCATATTGCCCTCGGAGGTGGGCGTAATGAGGAGCTTGAGGCGATTTCCTGGAGCGATGCCCTGGCGCCCGTGCAGCGAGCAGAGCCACCAGCCTTCCAGACCGCCCGTGTTCTGCTCAATCACTGTCAGGATGTCACCTTTGCGAAACGCCAGCTCCTCTGGAGACTCAGGCATGTTGTCGTACAGTGCCTTCGCCATCTGGTTCTGCAGGGGTAAGAACAAGTGGAAGGGAATTTATATCTAATCTGCATTTACTTCCTTATTACGTTATATGTACAAATTCTGAACATTAAAAGTCTCCAGTCCATATAAGTTCCTCACAGCTTTAGGAGTCACATGCTATAAATCCATAGCAGTTAGTATTCAATAGACCTAGTCTCTAATGTCACACAGTACTTTAAAATGGGACAATTAGCTTCACAAAGTCTTGATTTAATGAGAGAAATAACAAGCACTGATTAATGAACTTCATCTGTGCAACTGCATACATATTTAAAAACCAACATATTTATTTGTCCATAACTGACCTAAAAAACAAAGCCTATCTTCACAGATGGAATTTCAGATGAAACTCTTGGAGTGAAGGCTTGTATTGTGAAACGTGTGAACCTCTTTGCCCAGCCTTCGTTATCTAACGTCAGATATGTGCTAATGTGTCATGCCTGTTGTCATGGTCTCACACAAGCACTTTGCATAACAATCACTTGCTCAGAAAGACGTCTGGGAGTTTCAGCGTGACCCTGAAGGTCAACACCAACCAATAGCAGCATTAATGTCAGTGTGTCTCACACAGCTAGACAAAGTAAACGCAGACAGTAACCGCTCGCTTGCATTACAATTCATATATGAATACAAGAACTTAGACCTCTCAAAACAAATTGAGGCCTTAGGCTGTACACTTCTTAAACTCTATTATTAAATGTAATGCACACACAGTTCACTATCCAGCTTCTTTATTACAGCATACAAATCTTTTTTAAGAAGCTGCTAGAGAAGAGTGAAAGAAGCGTCTGATCTACACTGAGATGTCTGCTTACGATCTTCACATATGAGACAGATTGAGGAGTCCACGGGACTCGACCACAGTACTCTCAGAGCTCACATTTTTAGAAGATAAGCTGCGAGGCCCTGCCTGCTGACGCTGAGGCCTCCACCACAAAGTTTCAAAATGATTATGCGTGTCGTATGACCAGCATGACACAGGGCAGATGGAGAGATCTCATTTCCTGAAAACAAAATAAAAAAGTCTTCCAGTGAAGCAGATGATTAAACATCAGAACCAGGAACACACTCATCAAATGAAGGATGAAATCACAGAGAGGTGGAACAGAATATCTTCTATCTCTTCTCTTTTTAAAAAAAACAACAACACCCTTTTGCCCATGCCTTTTTTTCTTACTTGGTATTCAACAAGATCACAGAGAGTCATCTCTTGTCTCTGGGCTGCAGGGGAACAGAACCTGGGCAGCAGATTACAGTTGAGTGTCAGTTCTTAATGAACATCCTGTAGAGACACACATTGCAGCCAGCTGCTCAGCTGTATGCTTTTAGTTAGTGTGATCTAAGATGGATGCTATCTGTGTTGTACGTGTTAAAATGCCATCCTTGCTATCATGTGAACTCAACAGTCATTTGGCAAACCAGAAAGTTAGGGCTAGTATAAATATTGAGATGTGTCCTTTAAAAAGAATTATCTAAACATCCTGCTCTCATGTGGCATAAACACCATACACACGGTTTAGAAAGCTGAGCAGTGATGGAGAAACATCTGCAGCACACAGAGTTGTGTGACTTGTGCAGATTAAAGTCAGTCCTTTCACCATCTCCATCTCTGCATGCAGCTGTGAAATGATCACAACAGAACCAAGCCTACAAGAGAAAAATAATCAGATTCCACTTGTAAAAGCCTGCACTCTCTCAGGCGGAAAATACAGAGGTAAGTCTAACCAGGTATCGTACTGCTTCTGTAGAACAGCTGAAAAAAAAGAATCATAAAAAAGATCATGATTTCAGAGCAAACTCTGCCCTCACTATACCTCACTATACCTCACTGTACCTCACTATACCTCACTGTACCTCACTATACATCACTGTACCTCACTGTACCTCACTATACATCACTGTACCTCACTGTACCTCACTATACCTCACTGTACCTCACTATACATCACTGTACCTCACTGTACCTCACTATACATCACTGTACCACACTGTACCACACTGTACCTCACTGTACCTCACTATACCTCACTATACCTCACTGTACCTCACTATACATCACTATACATCACTGTACCTCACTATACATCACTGTACCACACTGTACCTCACTGTAACACACTATACCTCACTATACATCACTGTACCACACTGTACCACACTGTACCTCACTATACATCACTGTACCACACTGTACCTCACTATACATCACTGTACCTCACTGTAACACACTATACCTCACTGTACCTCACTGTACCTCACTATACATCACTGTACCACACTGTACCTCACTATACATCACTGTACCTCACTATACATCACTGTACCTCACTATACATCACTGTACCTCACTGTACCTCACTATACATCACTGTACCTCACTATACATCACTGTACCACACTGTACCTCACTATACATCACTGTACCACACTGTACCTCACTGTAACACACTATACCTCACTGTACCTCACTATACATCACTGTACCTCACTGTACCACACTGTACCACACTGTACCTCACTATACATCACTGTACCTCACTGTACCTCACTATACATCACTGTACCTCACTATACATCACTGTACCTCACTGTACCTCACTATACATCACTGTACCTCACTATACATCACTGTACCACACTGTACCTCACTATACATCAGTGTACCTCACTATACATCACTGTACCTCACTGTACCTCACTATATATCACTGTACCTCACTATACATCACTGTACCTCACTGTACATCACTATACATCACTGTACCTCACTATATATCACTGTACCACACTGTACCTCACTATACATCACTGTACCTCACTGTACCTCACTATACATCACTGTACCTCACTATACATCACTGTACCACACTGTACCTCACTATACATCACTGTACCTCACTATACATCACTGTACCTCACTGTACCACACTGTACCTCACTGTACCACACTGTACCTTACTGTACCTCACTGTAACACACTATACCTCACTGTACCTCACTATACATCACTGTACCTCACTGTACCTCACTGTAACACACTATACCTCACTGTACCTCACTATACATCACTGTACCACACTGTACCTTACTGTACCACACTGTACCTTACTGTACCACACTGTACCTCACTATACATCACTGTACCACACTGTACCTTACTGTACCACACTGTACCTTACTGTACCACACTGTACCACACTATACCTCACTGTACCACACTGTAACACTGTACCACACTGTACCTTACTGTAACACACTGTACCACACTGTACCTTACTGTACCACACTGTACCTCACTGTACCTTACTGTAACACACTGTACCCTACTGTAACACACTGTACCTTACTGTAACACACTGTAACACACTATACCACACTGTACCTTACTGTAACACACTGTAACACACTGTACCTTACTGTAACACACTGTACCACACTGTAACACACTGTACCTTACTGTACCTCACTGTAACACACTATACCTCACTGTACTTCACTATACATCACTGTAACTCACTGTACCACACTGTACCTCACTATACATCACTGTACCACACTGTACCTCACTATACATCACTGTACCTCACTGTACCTCACTATACATCACTGTACCTCACTATACATCACTGTACCTCACTGTACCTCACTATACATCACTGTACCTCACTGTACCTCACTATACATCACTGTACCTCACTATACATCACTGTACCTCACTATATATCACTGTACCACTGTACCTCACTATACATCACTGTACCTCACTATACCTCACTATACATCACTGTACCTCACTGTACCTCACTATACATCACTGTACCACACTGTACCTCACTATACATCACTGTACCTCACTATACATCACTGTACCACACTGTACCTCACTATACATCACTGTACCTCACTATACATCACTGTACCTCACTGTACCACACTGTACCTTACTGTACCACACTGTACCTCACTGTACCACACTGTACCTTACTGTACCTCACTGTAACACACTATACCTCACTGTACCTCACTATACATCACTGTACCTCACTGTACCACACTGTACCTCACTGTAACACACTATACCTCACTGTACCTCAGTATACATCACTGTACCGCACTGTACCTTACTGTATCTCACTGTACCACACTGTACCTTACTGTACCACACTGTACCACACTGTAACACTGTACCACACTGTACCTCACTGTAACACACTGTACCACACTGTACCTTACTGTAACACACTGTACCACACTGTACCTTACTGTACCTCACTGTACCACACTGTACCTTACTGTAACACACTGTAACACACTGTACCTCACTGTACCACACTGTACCTTACTGTACCACACTGTACCTTACTGTACCTCACTGTACCACACTGTACCTTACTGTAACACACTGTACCTCACTGTACCACACTGTACCTTACTGTACCACACTGTAACACTGTACCTCACTGTAACACACTGTACCACACTGTACCTTACTGTAACACACTGTACCACACTGTACCTTACTGTACCTCACTGTACCACACTGTACCTTACTGTAACACACTAACACACTGTACCTCACTGTACCACACTGTACCTTACTGTACCACACTGTACCTTACTGTACCTCACTGTACCACACTGTACCTTACTGTAACACACTGTACCACACTGTACCTTACTGTACCACACTGTACCTCACTGTAACACACTGTACCACACTGTACCTTACTGTACCACACTGTACCTCACTGTAACACACTGTACCACACTGTAACACATTGTACTTCACTGTACCAAAATATACCTCACTGTACCACAATATACCTCACTGTACCCCAATATACCACATTGTACCTCACTGTACCACAATATACCTCACTGTACCCCAATATACCATATTGTACCACACTGTACCCCAATATACGACATTGTACCTCACTGTACCACAATATACCACAGTGTACCTCATTATAACACACTTTACCACACTGTAACACACTGTACCTCAATGTACCTAATTCTAACACACTATACCTCTCTGAGCCTTACTACAAGTAGGCCGTGATAGCCTAGCGGAAAGTGTTGGACCACTGAAAAGGTTATAAGTTTGAATCCCGGGTCCACCAACTGCCACTGCTGGGCCCTTAACCCTCAATTGCTCAGTTGTATAAAATGAGAGAGTGTGTGTGTGTGTGTGTGTGTGTGTGTGTGTGTGTGTGTGTGTGTGTGTGTGTGTGTGTGTGTGTGTGAGTGTGTGTGTGTGTGTGTGTGTGTGTGTGTGTGTGAATGTAAGGGACCAGTGAGGGAGATCACTGGGTGAAACCAGCTCTCTGAATAGCTGTTGTTCTCACCATGGAGAATGTAGAATGCCTGGAGAGAAGTGCTCTTTATGCCCAGTGTGACACACACACACACCACACACACACACACACACACACACACACACACACACACACACACACACACACACACACAATGAGGTAAGACTCTTCTTTTCGAGACAAGGTTCTACCCCAATATAAAACCTTCACAAATAAAAGGATGTGGACATTATTAAATACATCCAATCACTTATCTCCACAGCAGCAAGTTTCAGTACCCCCCCCCACACACACACTATTTACCAAGTCCCTTCCTCTCAGTTTCCATTTATTCTTTTTCTTTCCACAACCCCCACCCACTGTACTCCTTTGCTTTCAGAACAACATTTGCCTTCCTCTCTCTCTCTCTCTCTCTCTCTCTCTCTCTCTCTCTCTCTCTCTCTCTCTCTCTCTCTGTATATATATATACAGAGATAGAGAGAGAGAGAGAGAGAGAGAGAGAGAAAGAGAGAGAGACAAAGGGAAAGGAGGAAAAAAGAATCCCAGAACATTGGTTCGCCTAACTACTCTTCGTTGTGGTCATGAAGCTATTTCTACCACGATTATGCAAGCATGAACAGAGGTGGTGTGAGTGGCGAGTGGCTGAGAATGAGTGTGTGTGTGTGTGTGTGTGTTGTGGGGGTGGGGGCCTCTCTCTTAGTGAAGGGAAAACTTGTCAGAACATTCTAAAGTCCAGCAGATGTCATGCTGCAACGAGCTATAAAGCATAAATCCCGACTCTAAAGTCACCCTGGCTGTTAAAGAGTTGGAGGCCTTGGTGCCTGTAGGGATTAAGAGCTGGCAGGAAGAATCTCACTGCACACCTGTGCACCTGCTGGAGATCATATGAGCACAGTGTGAACTGCAGCTGACCTCTGTGGACCGTGGGAAGCTGTGGTTCCACTGGAGAACCTTCTAAGAACCAGTTTGCCTTTCCATCAGTTAGAGAGCATCACAGCGCCGAGTGTGACGTCACTGTATACGTGTCACGTTACACAGCAACGTTAGCGCAGCAGCAACAAACACAACAACAACAATGGTGGATGTTACTTTACTGTTAATGCTCATGACTTTGTGAACCTACATTAACACCCAAACGCGGCGAATCCGACGTGTACGTGCGGCTCTGTGTAATCTGTATAAACGGAGGTTGTGATGGAGAAAGTACTTAACGTTATTTTATCATTAACACTGAAAAAAGTTAGCCTTAGCATGTAGCTACCTACTATCATGTGTGCTGATAACTGATCATATTGTAGTAAAGTAAAAGTGTATTAAACATTAGTATACTTAAGGTACGTTATCAAATGCACTAACGGTATCCCCACCCACAGCCCCGCCCACAGCCCCTAACACAAGCAGTTCTTAAGTCTAGACCAGCGACATTTTGGTGCTACTTAAGAACCACTTTTCCTGGTTCAGTGCCGGTGCGTTGGCGGTCGAAATAGAAAGAACTGGTTCTAAATTAGGCTCCGAACCTGCACTCAAACTGCCTCGGTGGTAAAGGGGCATACGTGATCATGTTTTCTGGTTCCCCATGAAGGCTATTATCTGATTGGTTCTCCATACTGCATGTATGTGCACTTCCATACAAGGTTTAAGATTGGATGAGACTGAAAGAAGACAGTGCCAGATATCTGGATTGTAAAGACCACCTTTTCTTGGTCTTGGTAATAAGATGTGTATCTAAGTCACAAGCCACTGCACAATTTCTTACATCGCACTGTTCTAACAGCCATCCAAGCAGAGAGCATTTATTAGGTACTTCATAGTGTTAAACCTGCTCACATTAGACTGCAGTGCCGAGTCACTCATTATTCAGCCCTGATATTCACATTTCATCTGAACATCAATCCTGTGCTCTGTGTTTTCTTTGGTTTCTTTCCACAGATCCAACAGCTGATAAAGATGAATGAATGAATCAGGGAATGAACCAAACCTTACAGTTACAACTACAATTCTGACTAATGTCAAGGGCTGGAGCCTCGAGTGAAATGGTGAGAGCAACACAGTCCAGTCCAGGGATGAGTGTGTAAACATGAAAAGGGTGATGACTGAGCTGTTTTGCACTGAGCCTGAAAGAACTAGTATTTTAGGTTTGGAAGCATTTGTTTGCCTGATGACACAGAGCCCAAAGCACATACATCTATTAACAAATCTTCAAGATTCTTTTTTTCTTCAACAGAGAAAGAGAGAGAGAGAGAGAGCAAGAGAGAGAGATAGAGAGAAAGAGAGAGATAGAGAGAGAGAGTGAGAGAGAGAGAAAGAGAGAGAGATAGAGAGAGAGAGGGAGAGAGGGACAGAGAGAGATACAGAAAGAGAGAGAGAAAGGGAGAAATAGATAGAAAGAGAGAGAAAGAGAGATAGATAGATAGATAGATAGATAGATAGATAAAGAGAGAGAGAGAGAGAGAGAGAGAGAGAGACAGACATGCTACAGTACAGTAAAAGAAAGCAAACCTAAGCTAAACCCTTCATCTCCTGCCAACTACCCCACATTCTCCAGATAGTGTGAAGCAGACAAAGGCATTCCATTCATCAGCAGCTCAGGCCTCACACCATAGTAGGAAGTGAAGCTTCCCATCCCCTCTGAAGCCAATGGAAATGAAAGGGTCCTCCTCCTCCTCCTCCTCCTCCCTAGCATGAAGATCCAGACCCCACATTCTTCACGCTGTGTTTCCAGGCACTGGAGTGTCTAGGGTTTTAGACTTCAGATGGAGGTGACATTACACTATTTGTGTAGTTGGTTTAGAAATTCAGTGATTTTGCTGGATATATCTAAAACACTACACAGACTACTGAAATCTCTTAGCTGTAGTCTATTGTGTGATGTAGTCTCTCTGGGACAAGATGTGAGCGGGCTGACGGGTCATGATCCCAAATCTACTGCATTCTTTTCATAGAAAGTGAAATTTTATTCCACAGACAGAGCATCACTCAGGAGCTGAGACAATCTACAGCCTTTTCTGCTCCACAAGACTCAGTGTCACCTCCAATAGTCTCATTACTTATCTCCATCTCCACAGCTGGAGGATATGTACTTACTGCACCAGGACTTATAATCACAGAGAAGAGAAGAGAAGAGAAGAGAAGAGAAGAGAAGAGAAGAGAAGAGAAGAGAAGAGAAGAGATAAGAAGAGAAGAGAAGAGAAGAGAAGAGAAGAGATAAGAAGAGAAGAGAAGAGAAGAGAAGAGATAAGAAGAGAAGAGAAGAGAAGAGAAGAGATAAGAAGAGAAGAGAAGAGAAGAGATAAGAAGAGAAGAGAAGAGATAAGAAGAGAAGAGAAGAGGAGAAGAGAAGAGATTAGAAGAGAAGAGAAGAGAAGAGATTAGAAGAGAAGAGAAGAGAAGAGGAGAAGAGAAGAGATTAGAAGAGAAGAGAAGAGAAGAGAAGAGAAGAGAAGAGAAGAGAAGAGAAGAGAAGAGAAGAGATGTGAGGGTTTCAGAAACAACCAATTTTCTGCAGATCACTTATGATAAACTTACACACTACACTCACTTCTATACTGTTATACACACAGTACTACACACAGGTCTACACACAGTACTACACACAGTACTACACACAGTACTACACTCACTTCTATACTGTTATACACACAGTACTACACACAGTACTACACACAGTACTACACACAGTACTACACACACTTCTATGCTGTTATACACACAGTACTACACACAGTACTACACACAGTACTACACACAGTACTACACACACTTCTATGCTGTTATACACACAGTACTACACACAGTACTACACACAGTACTACACACAGTACTACACACACTTCTATGCTGTTATACACACAGTACTACACACAGTACTACACACAGTACTACACACAGTACTACACACAGTACTACACACACTTCTATGCTGTTATACACACAGTACTACACACAGTACTACACACAGTACTACACACAGTACTACACACAGTACTACACACACTTCTATGCTGTTATACACACAGTACTACACACACTTCTATGCTGTTATACACACAGTACTACACACAGTACTACACACAGTACTACACACAGTACTACACTCACTTCTATGCTGTTATACACACAGTACTACACACAGTACTACACACAGTACTACACACAGTACTACACACACTTCTATGCTGTTATACACACAGTACTACACACAGTACTACACACAGTACTACACACAGTACTACACACACTTCTATGCTGTTATACACACAGTACTACACACACTTCTATGCTGTTATACACACAGTACTACACACAGTACTACACACAGTACTACACACAGTACTACACACAGTACTACACACAGTACTACACTCACTTCTATGCTGTTATACACACAGTACTACACACAGTACTACACACAGTACTACACACAGTACTACACACAGTACTACACTCACTTCTATGCTGTTATACACACAGTACTACACACAGTACTACACACAGGTCTACACACAGTACTACACACAGTACTACACACAGTACTACACTCACTTCTATACTGTTATACACACAGTACTACACACAGGTCTACACACAGTACTACACACAGGTCTACACACAGTACTACACACAGGTCTACACACAGTACTACACACAGGTCTACACACAGGTCTACACACAGTACTACACACAGGTCTACACACAGTACTACACACAGTACTACACACAGTACTACACACAGGTCTACACACAGTACTACACACAGGTCTACACACAGTACTACACACAGGTCTACACACAGTACTACACACAGGTCTACACACAGTACTACACACAGGTCTACACACAGTACTACACACAGGTCTACACACAGGTCTACACACAGTACTACACACAGGTCTACACACAGGTCTACACACAGTACTACACACAGGTCTACACACAGGTCTACACACAGTACTACACACAGGTCTACACACAGTACTACACACAGTACTACACACAGGTCTACACACAGTACTACACACAGGTCTACACACAGTACTACACACAGTACTACACACAGGTCTACACACAGTACTACACACAGTACTACACACAGGTCTACACACAGTACTACACACAGTACTACACACAGGTCTACACACAGTACTACACACAGGTCTACACACAGGTCTACACACAGTACTACACACAGGTCTACACACAGTACTACACACAGTACTACACACAGGTCTACACACAGGTCTACACACAGTACTACACACAGGTCTACACACAGTACTACACACAGTACTACACACAGGTCTACACACAGGTCTACACACAGTACTACACACAGGTCTACACACAGTACTACACACAGGTCTACACACAGTACTACACACAGTACTACACACAGGTCTACACACAGTACTACACACAGTACTACACACAGGTCTACACACAGTACTACACACAGGTCTACACACAGTACTACACACAGTACTACACACAGTACTACACACAGGTCTACACACAGGTCTACACACAGTACTACACACAGGTCTACACACAGGTCTACACACAGTACTACACACAGGTTACCACACAGGTACTACACACAGGGTCTACACACAGTACTACACACAGTACTACACACAGGTCTACACACAGTACTACACACAGGTCTACACACAGTTCTACACACAGTACTACACACAGGTCTACACACAGGTCTACACACAGTACTACACACAGGTCTACACACAGGTCTACACACAGGTCTACACACAGTACTACACACAGTACTACACACAGGTCTACACACAGGTCTACACACAGTACTACACACAGGTCTACACACAGTACTACACACAGTACTACACACAGGTCTACACACAGGTCTACACACAGGTCTACACACAGTACTACACACAGTCTACACACGTACTACCACAGGTACTAACACACAGTACTACACACAGGTCTACACACCACGGTCTACACACAGTACTACACACAGGTACTACACACAGGTCTACACAACAGTACTACACACAGTACTACACACAGGTCCTACAACACCGGTTCTACACACACAGTAATACACACAGGTCTACACACAGGTCTACACACACCTCCCAGTACTACACACAGGTCTTAACAACAGGTCTAACACAGGTACTACCCACAGGTACTCACACCAGTACTACAACACAGGTCTACACAACAGGTCTACACACAGTACTACACACAGGTCTATACACAGGTAACACCAGTACTACACTACAGTCTACACACAGGTACTACACACAGGTACTACACCACACAGTACTACACACAGGTCTACACACAGGTCTACACACAGTACTACACACAGTACTACACACAGGTCTACACACAGTACTACACACAGTACTACACACAGGTCTACACACAGGTCTACACACAGTACTACACACAGGTCTACACACAGTACTACACACAGGTCTACACACAGTACTACACACAGGTCTACACACAGTACTACACACAGGTCTACACA
>NC_062541.1:18548888-18566388 GCF_022655615.1 Tachysurus fulvidraco
TGGAAGTGGCCCCATTCCTGGGTGTCATTCCTGAATTTATGAATGCTTTCTTGCCACAGTATGGCAATTCAAATCAATTCAACTCAGCTGGATGCTTTTCCTAGAAAACTTTAGAATACAAACCTCAGTTGCACTCAGTCCATAAAGTAATTTCGATATGCAGCAGTATATCCCCTGCTCTCGCTATGCATTCTCCCGTCAGGTGTTTGTTTATGTTGCCACATGTGTTTTCTTTTGATTCATGTCATGTTTCCTCCCACGTCCTGTTATTGGTTATCTCCCTTGCTGTCCCTGATTAATGGTCAGTTTGTCCAGAGATCACGGAGAAACAGAAGAGCCTGAGTGAGATCAATGTGGCATGAGTCTCTCTTATAAAATACAAACTGGTATTTATTCATCTTATGCTGTGATACAAACCCCAGAATTCCACATGAAGGAATTTACTCCTGGATCATAAGCAGATAAATGAGATTTGCATTGAGAAGGAAAAACAGGTGAACACAATACACCACATGCATCACCATGACCTGTAACTTTAGGCAGTAAACATCACATGCCCTGGATTAAGTGCCTCTGAGAGGAGAATAATTAGTCCTAGTCTCCTATTTGCTGAAAACAACATACGTTACTGTTGAATATATGAATATATGTTCAGCTTCTTCTGTTCAGTCTCAGTGGAATTCTCTCTGGAGTCTAAGCTGAATTAACAAGCTCTTTTCTATAGTGTCTTACAGAGCAGGTTGAAGGAAACATTATATGGCCACCTGAATCATGAGGCCATTTAACCGCTCAGTTTAATCTCTCCCATGCTCTATCAACTGCTCTGGGCTCTCTCTCTCTCTCTCTCTCTCTCTCTCTCTCTCTCTCTCTCTCTCTCTCTCTCTCTCTCTCTCTCACTCACTCACACACACACACACACACACACACACACACACACACACACACACACACACACACACACACACACACACCTCACACACACAGGTGAAACATTTGGCTCATGGCTAGTACATGAGTGCTGTTATATGACTCATAGTTATTCATGTAACAAGACACTCTAACAGCTCAGTGTCTTGAGAGCGGTTAAAGAGTCCTCTGATAAACAATACTTATATGGAGCCGTAACCTCCACAGAAGAAGTCCTATGCTGAGTTTCACCTGAAACCTGAGCAGATATATAAAATAGAATGCAGCTGAGCCTCACAGCACAAAGTTACCGATGACTTAATTATACGTTTAGGACCATTATTAACATATCCAATCTAATAATTAGACTTTTATCATTAGACTTCCCGAAATTTATATTATTGAAGTTGTTAGCTAAAATGAACTAAATACCTAGCTACCTAATAAGCTAATGGTTAAGAGTTGAGGTTTCTATACCTCATGGCAATATGAAGTTTTCACTACAGAGGTCTAATGTCACAAGTACAGTATTTAATCATTGCATATTGTACAAACATAATGTTAGCATAGTGTCATTTCAGTTTGATGAGAGGAGACACACACACACACACACACACACACACACACACACACACACACACACACACACACACACACATATATATATATCATCATGGTGTGGAATTCAC
The DNA here is from genome assembly GCF_022655615.1 of Tachysurus fulvidraco. Lineage (NCBI taxonomy): Eukaryota > Metazoa > Chordata > Actinopteri > Siluriformes > Bagridae > Tachysurus > Tachysurus fulvidraco. Next base: position 18,550,484 of record NC_062541.1, read on the forward strand.
ACTTCAATGCAGAATGCTGTTACACTCACACACACACACACACACACACACACACGCACACACACGCACACACATACGCACACACAGGCACACACACGCACGCACACACACACACACACACACACACACACACACACACACACACACACACACACACACACACACACTCGCACACACAAACACACACAAACACACACTCACACAATTAAGCACCTCCTCAGACAGTCACCTGTTCTCTATCTATATCTGTGTCTACAGCAGGGTGTGTAGGTGTATTTCAGGAATTGTGCTATAATGCTCCATAGCCTCAGGACTTGGAATTTAATACCAGGTTACAATGGTGTTGTGTCATGGGAAATCCCGCTGCTGCCCAAAACACTGGGAATCAGGGCGGATTTATGGGAAAGCCAGGATGAGTGGATCATGGAGGGTGTGGTACACAAAAACACATCATATATAAGCAGGTCATGCTGTCTGGTATATTTCTAGTTTTATAATGTTTTTCATGTTGTTTCATTTGCAGTCATGTTCAGTCACACACTTTCACTTTCTACTGTGTTCAGGGATCAAAACAAAACAAGCCTTAAAGAAAAGGCTAAAAGAAAAGCTATGTAACTTTAGCTAACACTTTGATCACTGAAAATCTCTCATTCTGATAGCATTAGAACATTTGGTGGTTCATGTCACATAAAAGTTCAATGTAAATTTGAAATAGAACTTCAATATAAATGGTAAATGTGATTGTTAAATGCTTTGTTCATGTCCTGTTGTGGAGTGTGTTTCACTGGAGAAACATGCTGGTGGTAGTATTGCCACTTTTATACCATACTGTGCTATTTTTGGAACAGCACCGCTGATGTAAAGAGGAAGTCTGTGGTGGTGTTTATAAGTTTTGTGTCTGTGTTCAGGATACTTGTTTGGGACCATGATGTCACGACTAAAATTATTAAGTTTTTTTTTTTTAATTTACTTAAGCATTCCAACATGCGATCTGTCATCTTACTAGAGTCTACCACAGCTTTTACAATTTAAAAGTCTCATGCACTAGATTTGATTAGATTTTACGTAATATATATAAAAAAAGATTTTTTTGTTGTATCCAATAGATAGGACATAAATGAGTATAACTTGAAATTGTGTAGAATTTGATTATGGTCGCTGACAGAATAACTAATCTAAAACTAGTTTCATCACTCTCTCACAATTGTGACAAATGTGTCAGAATGACAAAACACAAAATTGCATTTATCTTTTTTTTGTTTATTCTCTCTGTGCTAGCTTCCATACATTAAAGACCAGAGAGTTGTTTAGTGTGTTTAATCCACACACTTAGTGGTGTTTTAGCCCTGAAGACTTCTGAGCACAGACACACTCTAAATCTAGAAGACTGGCCAGTAAACCGGACAGGAACGTCTGGGCTCAACCTCGTCCTCTCTTATATTTCTCATTGATTTATTTCCTGTTTTTCTTTTCTGCAGTCTTTTTAGCCTGCGTCATAATCTGGACTCCTTAAAGGAATGAAAATAAGACTAGAACATTGTGTGTGTGTCAGTGTGTGTGTTTCTGTGTGTGTGGGTTTGAGTATGTGGGTGTTTGTGGGTTTGTGTGTGTTTGGGTGTGCGTGTGTGTCCGTGTGTGTGTGCATGTGTGTTTTTTCTGTTTGTGTGTGTGTGTGTGTGTGTGTGTTTGTGTGTGTTTGTGTGTGTGTGCTCTCAGTTTCAAACTGAATTGTTCTGTAGAAGTGCAGTATAAAGTTTTATTCACAGCAGAAACACGGTTGTGTTAATAATAAATATAGCGTTCAGCGTCAGTTCAGGCAGGCCACATAGTCAAGCTCGGCTATCAGCTGATCTGATTCCTAAGCGCGCTATTGGTCCATTTCAAACAGGGCGCCCTATTTAAATGCTTTTTTCAGTCTGTCTGCTTGGCTGTTTCCTCTGCATTGCTGCACCACCTCCTCCCCCAGCTCCTCCTGTGAACTGTGTGTTTAACTTAATCAATGTCATTCTGTTGTCACTGATGCAGGCTCTGTTCTAAATGGGGGGGGGGGGGGGTGTTTGTCTGGCTGCTTTCCCAGTTAATGGGAGATTGTCCCCCCACGAAGCTGCTGCCGTTCCCTGACTAGCTTTCATGGAGCTCATGAAAAGGAAGGGGAATTCAGAACAGAGCCATACCGCCAAATGTAAATTTCATAAGCTTGCAAATAAAAAATGTAAATATTTCGAAGAATTGTCTTTATTTTGACTCAAGTGGTCCTGACTGAAATAGGTTTGCTGGCATCCTAACAGCAAGCTTGTGTGTTTTTGTGTGGTTCTGTTGATCTTTTCTCATCTCTGCCCTCTTCTCAGCTTCTTGCTGCCTCAAGAGAACAGAATGTTTTATAGACTCTTTTCAAACCCCACAGACCACTTCACTTGACCTGTCTCCCTCTCTCCCTCCCTTTCTGTCTTTGTCTCTCTTGCTCTCTTTCTCTCCCCCGTCCTTCTCTGTCTCTCTGTCTCTCTCTGAGAGGTGCATGCTGGGAGCGTGTGTTAGTGAGAGCGTCTGCTTGTTGTGTGCTGATTTCACGTATTATTTTTGATTGCTTGTTTTTTCCTTTTGTTTTCCTCCCTTTGTGTACTTCTAAAGTAGACGCTTTTCTTTTTTCTTTATTTTGTTGTTATAAAATTTCTCAAAGTTTAGTTAGAGTTGGTGAGTGCTGTTCTTCTGCACAGTTCAATTGGCCCCATTTGTGGAGTCTGTACTGACACCTTTATCCCTCCATCACGGCTTTAGGTGTGTGCCAGAAGCGAGTGTGACCATCGAGGACATGTTTAGAGCTGTGAGCGACTTAGTTGGTATGAAAATATTCATTTAGCTTCAAGGATGAATAAAGCAATTGTTGTTTAAGGAACTAACCTGAATGTTACTCCGCTCTATGATTCAGCCACAAAAGTTACAGTTTCTAACGTGCTAACTTTTATCGATAACGAGCTGATATTAAAAGAACTTGCACGGTGTGTAAAAGTTGTCAGCGATGCGAAAATGATCCCACTAGGATGTAAAAGTCAGAACACTAAAGCATGTTATGTCTTTTAGGAGACACGTGTTTATGTTCTTGAGCTCTGCAGATTAAACACTGAACATGTCTATTAGAGTGAACATAGTGACATTACAGCTTGTGCATTATTAGCGCGAGCACTGACAGAGAGAATCCAGTCATTTAAGAAACTATGTCAAATACTAAATGGTCTTAAATCACACTGTATCATTGTCACAGGTGGAGACTGGAATTGTACTCTGAAGTTCACCCTGGATAGAAATGCAGGTCAATCAGGATCTGCTTTATCTCGTGTTGTTAGAATGTCAGACGTCGCTGAGGTATGACATTATGTACATCTGGCTAACAGTGTCAGAGGGTAGAGTTCATGCAGCTAGGCTATCTCAAAAATGTAGAAAATAGAGTGTGTGCTTCTGGAATCACTCTAAATTGTATTTTTGTAGATTTTATATTGTCAGTAGAATCTAAAAGGAGTTCATAGTGGCATTTTAACATAAAACTTTTACAGAACACATTGTTTTGTAAAAATTTCAAACTGCTTTGGGAGATATGGCAAACGGAATGCAATGGTGAGAGATTGGAAAAGGGCAGACAAGGGTTTTTTTGCCAACTGTACTCATACTTTACTACAAGAAATTTAAAGATGCTAATACAGAGTCTTGAACTGGACATTGTGGAAATTGAGAAAACAATGTTGACATGGAGTGGGCACGAGCTGGAACCTGCTGTTTCTGAAATGAGACTACAGGTAAGATCTTTGTTAAAGGACAAAGCAAAGGGGGCCCAGTTTAGAAAGAAGGACTGACCAGGACAAGCAGATGGTTTATTTGATGCACTTCTGATCCCAATGAAATGAGAAGATTAGCATTTGATTTCTACTCTATACTATACACTGCTGAGGATTCAGACTCACAAAACCAAGCTGAACTTTTCCAGCTTCTCCAAAGCTAACATCTGACCAACAACATGATCTTGATTCTCTACTAACATTTGAAGGACCCCTGGACTTGATGGACTTCCCTACGAGTTTTACAAAGAATTCTGGGATGTTATAGGTAAAGACTATTTTGACTAAATGTTAGTGACCAGTATACAGACTGGCTTCTTCCCTAAAAGCTGTCTTGTGACTGCTGCCCAAAAAATGTGACCTTAATCTTTAAAAAACTGGCAACCTTTTGCTTTGTTGAGTACGGTCTATAAGATCTTTTATAAGTGCATTGCAAACCATTACAATGGGTTGTTTAATTATGAGAGATCAGTACTACTGTGTTAAGGGAATTTATTTTTGATGAGGGATATTCTAAACTATGCCACAACTAACAACATTGATTTGGGAATCTTACTGTCATTATTACAATAATCTGGAGGTAAAGTGCACTATGGATAGTTTTCAATGCCACTTAAGGACCTCTACAGCTAAAATAAACTGGGGAAACAATGAGGCTTTATGGTGCGTCTCAAGAAGAGGAGATGAAAGCAGTCAAATGCTGGGGCTGCCTAGTAATGTTAAGTGGAGCAGAGATGGTTTTAAATTTTTAGGGTTTTCTTTTAGGATCTGAGTTGAAGATGAAAAAGAACTGGGAGGGTTTAGTGGAGAATGTGTGTGCCCAGTTATTTAACTGGAAATGGTTGCTTCCTCAGCTGTCCTATAGAGGATGGATCCTAATAGTCAACAACCTCAAGAACATTCAGAGGATTCTGGTGGATTGTTTTTGGTCAGGACAGCATTGTCTCAGGGCACCAATGCTGTCCACGAAGGAGGCCAAGGACTTATTGATGTAGGATGCAGGATTGCTGCTTTTAGACTACAAGCTGCACAGAGACTTCTGTATGGAGATGTCAGCTGGACTGACATGGCCTGTGGACTCTTGAGGAAAGGTGGACAAAAGGGATCTATTTATTATTTCTTTCCCCTTTCTATAAGGTGGTTCTTAAAGTATGGATGGTCTTTATACTTTCCTGTGAACAAAGTTCTGAAGGATCTTGGGATAAAGAGGACTCAGCATACAGGGAGGAGGTGCAACACCTAACTACCTGGTGTAGAGCCAACAACCTTTCTCTGAATGTGGACAAAACTAAAGAGATGGTTGTGGACTTCAGGAAAGCACAGAGTGAACACTCTCCACTGAACATCGACGGATCATCTGTAGAGATCGTAAAGAGCACCAAATTTCTTGGTGTTCATCTAGCAGAGAACCTCAACTGGTCACTCAACACCAGCTCCATCACCAAGAAAGCCCAGCAGAGTCTCTACTTCCTCCGAAGGCTGATAAAGGCACATCTCCTTCCCCCCATCCTGACCATGTTCTACAGAGGGACCATTGAGAGCATCCTGAGCAGCTGCATCACTGTCTGGTTTGGGAACTGCAGCGGATAGTGAGGACAGCGGAGAAGATCATTGGGGTCTCTCTTCCCTCTATCATGGACACTTACACCACACGCTGCATCCGCAAAGCCAACAGCATTGTCGATGACCCCACACACCCCTCACACACACTCTTCACCCCACACACACTCTTCACCACACACACACCTCACACACACTCTTCACACCACACACCCCTCACACACACTCTTCACCCCACACACACTCTTCACCACACACACACCTCACACACACTCTTCACACCACACACCCCTCACACACACTCTTCACCCTCCTGTCGTCTGGAAAAAGGTACCGAAGCATTCGGGCCCTCACGACCAGACTGTGTAACAGTTTCTTCCCACAAGCCATCAGACTTCTCAATAACCGAACTGTACTATACTGAGCACAACATACACACACATCATCTGTATGGACTGTACAGACCCTCACAAAACACACACACTGTCTTGCACACTTTTCTACTGTTTTTGCACATATTGTACAATATCTCAGCCATTATGCACATATTATACAATATTTCAGTCATTTGCTCTTTTTTACTCTCTCTCTCTCTCTCTCTCTCTCTCTCTCTCTCTCTCTCTCTCTCTCTCTCTCTCTCTATATATATATATATATATATATATATATATATATATATATATATATATATATATATATATATACTCTATATTATAACTCTATATATTATCCAAAGGACCTGCTGCTAAGAAACTGTGTTCATTCTTTTACTGCACGACATATTGTTTGAACATTCAGTACACACACACACACACACAGTATACACACACACACACACACACACACACACACACACACACACACACACACACAGTATACACTCTGGTCGGTCGGCGCTGTTTCTGTTACTGTTTATTGTCTTTTGTGTATTGCATTTTTTGTACTTTTTGTATTGTCTTGTAACTTTATGTCTGCCCTGTTTTTGTCCTGCACTGTCTCCTGTCCTGCACTGTCTTGTTTGTCTTGTCCTGCACTGTTTGCACCAGGTTGCACAGTTGCACTTTATGTGGCTAAGACTACTTACACGTCCTTAACCCTGTCTTTGTTTTATGTAGCTCCCTGATCCTGGAGAAACGTTGTCTCATTTCACTGTGTACTGTAACAGCTATATATGGTGTAATGACAATAAAAGCTTCTTGACTTGAATTGACTTGACCTTTAGGTTATAACCCATATAAGAAGCTTGAATGCTTCCTTTTCTTTGTGGGCTGTGATGGTAAAGGCAGTACTAATAAAGGTTTCCCCTCATCTGGAAGGATCAATGGTTGCATTCTAAGGAAATTGCAATTAAGCTGCTTGGTGCTACCTCAGTACAGGCTATAGATAAAATTACAAACTAGATTTCAAGTTCTTTACCAAAAACCTTTACACAAGCATAGCTGTCGGGAGGTTAGGGTTAATTTGTTAATTTGTGTGCTCGCTCAATAACAAGCGCAGATTTGAATGTGTTGCTCAGAAGATTAGGGAGCCATATTTTAGGAAAAGCGCAAACGTCTAAGCCCTGTGTTTTTTCGGGTAGACTGATCAGTCTCAGGTTTGAACGTCTTCCACAGTCCTCCAGATCTGGTATTTTATTGTGCAGAGACAATGTTACTTCTTCAAGTCCTTTAACTTTGTGCTGGAGAGCTGTAATGTGTTCTTCAGTTTGTGAAATTCTCTCCTCGGCTTCTCCTATTCTTTTCGAATGATCAATTAAATCAGATTTTATGCTTTTTATAGCATCCACCATGTCGGTAGTTTGTTTTGAGGAGTCAACCCTCAGTGAATGAATCGCACCTAAGATGTCATCGTTTGTAGCAGTAATAGCCCTGCTCTGTACCTCGTCCACCTGTTTGCTAGCATGCCCTAGGTTATCCCTGTCATTTTGTGTCTATGGCTTCGATTGGTGTCCCAATTTGACAGCTTTTGGTGGCATTTTGTCTCGTTTTTCTTATATTATCTATCCAAAACATATATCCAGGTTTGGATCCTTTTAGAGGAGTTTTAAAAGCAAAACTTTTCTGGACTACATCCACCTCAAACTCACTACACAGTGAAAGTTAAAAAAACTGCTGCGTCTTTGCTTTTATGGAGACGTCCATCGTCAGAGTTCCGAACTCTGGCATTCAGCTAGACGGGCTCACCTCGTTTCGCACCGACAGAAATGCAGCTCTGTGCAGTAAGGCTCACGGTGGTGGTGTGTGTGTTTACATCAACACGGAATGCTGTAAGCACTTTATGCTTGTTTGTAGTTACTGCTCATCGTTAGTGAAGTGTGTGACTGTTAGATGCAGGCCATTTTATTTACCACGGGAATTCACCATGGTTTTCATTGTCAGAGTTTACATTCCCCCCAGTGCTAATGCTAAAGAGGCTCAATGTGAACTCTATGGGGCTATTAGCAATCTGCAGAATGTTCACCCCGATGGACTGTTTGTCATCGCCGGAAATATTGTTTGAACACACAGTATGTACACTGAACACACAGTATTTACACTGAACACACAGTATTTACACTGAACACAGTACTTACACTGAACACACAGTATGTACACTGAACACACAGTATGTACACTGAACACACAGTACTTACACTGAACACACAGTATTTACACTGAACACACAGTATTTACACTGAACACAGTACTTACACTGAACACACAATATTTACACTGAACACAGTACTTACACTGAACACACAGTATTTACACTGAACACAGTATTTACACTGAACACACAGTATTTACACTGAACATACAGTATTTACACTGAACACACAGTATCTACACTGAACACACAGTATTTACACTGAACACACAGTATTTACACTGAACACACAGTATGTACACTGAACACACAGTATGTACACTGAACACAGTATTTACACTGAACACACAGTATGTACACTGAACACAGTATTTACACTGAACACACAGTATTTACACTGAACACAGTATTTACACTGAACACACAGTATTTACACTGAACACACAGTATGTACACTGAACACAAAGTATTTACACTGAACACACAGTATTTACACTGAACACACAGTATATACACTGAACACACAGTATTTACACTGAACACAGTATTTACACTGAACACACAGTATTTACACTGAACACACAGTATGTACACTGAACACACAGTATTTACACTGAACACACAGTATTTACACTGAACACACAGTATGTACACTGAACACACAGTATTTACACTGAACACACAGTATTTACACTGAACACACAGTATTTACACTGAACACACAGTATGTACACTGAACACACAGTATTTACACTGAACACAGTATTTACACTGAACACACAGTATTTACACTGAACACACAGTATTTACACTGAACACAGTATTTACACTGAACACACAGTATTTACACTGAACACACAGTATGTACACTGAACACACAGTATTTACACTGAACACACAGTATGTACACTGAACACACAGTATGTACACTGAACACACAGTATTTACACTGAACACACAGTATTTACACTGAACACACAGTATGTACACTGAACACACAGTATTTACACTGGTCTGTGCTGTTTTTGTGTATTGTTTTTTGTGTAATGTCATATTTTTTGTCTGCACTGTCTTTTTGTCTTTTGTCCTACACTGTCGTGTCTGTCTTATTTGTCTTGTCTCACACTGTGTACACCAGGTTACACTTTATGTATCTAGGACTAACTTACTAAGTCCTTAGCTCTGTCTTTGTTTTATGTAGCACACTGATCCTGGAGAAACGTCTCATGTCACTGTGTATGTACTGTAACAGCTAGATATGGTTGTAATGACTTTAAAAGCTTCTTGACTTGACTTGACTCTTGACATGTGCCAATGGCTTCACAATATGAATCATGTTTAAACTTGAACTCCAGAAAATAGTGATGCTTCTGCAATGAATCTGAAGTCATGAGTGAGAACTGCAGCATAACCCTGCTAAAGCCAAGGCATTCTTTAAACCTCCCTCTTCAACTCGCTGCTTTTTTCAGGAAAGAAAGATCTATTAGTTCCAGTCCAGATTTGACCGGCTAAACCCACCATGAGCACTAAAATGTACATACTCGGGTGTAACTGATCTCTGTGTGGTGGAAATCAAAACAAAACAAAACATAAGCTCCATATTTCAGTCACTGAGTCATTAGGACCTGAGAAGCTCTTTCAGAACAATCCAGCTCTTCACCCTTCATGGTGTGTGTTTTAATCACACTTTTCCATCATCCTTCACTCAGAAATCTGAAAGAATCTGAAAACAGTGGAGAAACAAAACCCATGTCGGATAATTGTATTGCACTTACATAAGATCACAAACCATAAATATGTCACCTCATATTGCGCAACCTGTATTAGTATTTATAGGATAGATTTTTTTACTTTTTTTTCCAGAGAACTCAGCCCACCTCCAAAAATCACATCCAGCCCACATTCTGAGGGCATCACGCCCATCACCATGCTAACACACTCACACAGAGAAAAAACACTGGTTTCATAACAGATAATCCATATTTCCCTCATGAAAAATCCAGCAAAAACCACCATGAATTCCATGCTGGTACAGGCTGGTTTTTACTGGTTCGTGCTGGTTCGTGCTGCTCTAGTGCTGGTATAATGCTGGTCAGTGCTGGTATAGTGCTGGTATAGTGCTGGTATAGTGCTGGTCAGTGCTGGTATAGTGCTGGTATAGTGCTGGTCAGTGCTGGTATAGTGCTGGTATAGTGCTGGTCAGTGCTGGTATAGTGCTGGTCAGTGCTGGTATAGTGCTGATATAGTGCTGGTATAGTGCTTGTATAGTGCTGGTATAGTGCTGATATAATGTTGGTATAGTGCTGGTATAATGCTTTTAAGTGCTGGTATAGTGCTGGTATAGTGCTGGACAGTGCTGGTATAGTGCTGGTATAATGCTGGTAAGTGCTGGTATAGTGCTGGTATAGTGCTGGTCAGTGCTGAAATAGTGCTGGTATAGTGCTGGTTTAGTGCTGGTATAGTGCTGGTATAGTGCTGGTATAATGCTTGTCAGTGCTGGTATAGTGCTGGTATAGTGCTGGTCAGTGCTGGTATAGTGCTGGTATAATGCTAATCAGTGCTGGTATAGTGCTGGTATAGTGCTGGTATAATGCTTGTCAGTGCTGGTATAGTGCTGGTATAGTGCTGGTCAGTGCTGGTATAGTGCTGGTATAGTGCTGGTATAGTGCTGGTATAGTGCTGGTATAATGCTGGTCAGTGCTGGTATAGTGCTGGTATAGTGCTGGTATAGTGCTGGTATAGTGCTGGTATAGTGCTGGTATAGTGCTGGTCAGTGCTGGTATAGTGCTGGTATAGTGCTGGTCAGTGCTGGTATAATGCTGGTCAGTGCTGGTATAGTGCTGGTATAGTGCTGGTAAAGTGCTGTTATAGTACTGGTCAGTGCTGGTATAGTGCTGGTATAGTGCTGGTATAGTGCTGGTATAGTGCTGGTATAGTGCTGGTCAGTGCTGGTATAATACCTGTCAGTGCTGGTATAGTGCTGGCATAGTGCTGGTCAGTGCTGGTCAGTGCTGGCATAGTGCTGGTATAATGCTGGTATAATGCTTGTCAGTTCATGTACAGTGCTGGTATAGTGCTGGTTTAGTGCTGGTATAGTGCTGGTATAGTGCTGGTATAGTGCTGGTCAATGCTGGTATGATGCTTGTCAGTGCTGGTATAGTGCTGGCATAGTTATGGTCAGTGCAGGTCAGTGCTGGTATGGTGCTGGTGTAGTGCTGTTATAGTGCTGGTATAGTGCTGGTATAGTTCTGGTCAGTGCTGGAATAGTGCTGGTCAGTGCTGGTCAGTGCAGAAATAGTGCTTGTATAGGGCTGGTATAATGCTGGTCAGTGCTTGTATAGTGCTGGTTTAGTGCTGGTATAGTGCTCGTATAGTGCTGGTATAGTGCTGGTCAGTGCTGGTATAATGCTTGTCAGTGCTGGTATAGTGCTGGTATAGTGCTGGTCAATGCTGGTATAATGCTGGTCAGTGCTGGTTTAATGCTGGTATAGTGCTGGTATAGTGCTGGTACAATGCTGGTCAGTGCTGGTCAGTGCTGGTATAGTGCTGGTCAGTGCTGGTCAGTGCTGGTATAGTGCTGGTATAATGCTGGTCAGTGCTGGTCAGTGCTGGTATAGTGCTTGTATAGTGCTCTTTAGTGCTGGTATAGTGCTGGTATAGTGCTGGTCAGTGCTGGTATAATGCTGGTATAGTGCTGGTCAGTGCTGGTATAGTGCTGGTCAGTGCTGGTATAGTGCTGGTATAGTGCTGGTCAGTGCTGGTATAATGCTGGTATAGTGCTGGTCTGTGCTGGTATAGTGCTGGTATAGTGCTGGTCAGCGCTGGCCAGTGCTGGTATAGTGCTGGTATATTGCTGGTATAATGCTGGTCAGTGCTGGTATGGTGCTGGTATAGTGCTGGTATAGTGCTGGTCAGTGCTGGTATAGTGCTGGTTTAGTGCTGGTATAGTGCTGGTATAGTGCTGGTCAGTGCTGGTATGATGTTTGTCAGTGCTGGTATAGTGCTGGTATAGTGCTGGCATAGTTATGGTCAGTGCAGGTCAGTGCTGGTATGGTGCTGGTGTAGTGCTGTTATAGTGCTGGTATAGTGCTGGTATAGTTTTGGTCAGTGCTGGAATAGTGCTGGTCAGTGCTGGTCAGTGCAGAAATAGTGCTTGTATAGGGCTGGTATAATGCTGGTCAGTGCTTGTATAGTGCTGGTATAGTGCTGGTATAGTGCTGGTATAGTGCTGGTCAATGCTGGTATAATGCTGGTCAGTGCTGGTTTAATGCTGGTATAGTGCTGGTATAGTGCTGGTACAATGCTGGTAAGTGCTGGTCAGTGCTGGTATAGTGCTTGTATAGTGCTCTTTAGTGCTGGTATAGTGCTGGTATAGTGCTGGTCAGTGCTGGTTTAGTGCTGGTCAGTGCTGGTATAATGCTGGTATAGTGCTGGTCAGTGCTGGTATAGTGCTGGTATAGTGCTGGTCAGTGCTGGTATAATGCTGGTATAGTGCTGGTCTGTGCTGGTATAATGCTGGTATAGTGCTGGTCAGCGCTGGCCAATGCTGGTATAGTGCTGGTATATTGCTGGTATAATGCTGGTCAGTGCTGGTATGGTGCTGGTATAGTGCTGGTATAGTGCTGGTCAGTGCTGGTATAGTGCTGGTTTAGTGCTGGTATAGTGCTGGTATAGTGCTGGTATATTGCTGGTCAGTGCTGGTATAGTGCTGGTATGGTGCTGCCATAATGCTGGTCAGTGCTGGTATAGTGCTGGTCAGTGCTGGTATAGTGCTGGTATAGTGCTGGTATGGTGCTGGTATAATGCTGGTATAGTGCTGGTATAATGCTGGTATAGTGCTTGTATAGTGCTGGTATAATGCTGGTCAGTGCTGGTATAGTGCTGGTCAGTGCTGGTATAATGCCGGTATAATGCTGGTCAGTGCTGTTATAGTGCAGGTCAGTGCTGGCATAGTGCTGGTATAGTGCTGGTATAGTGCTCTTTAGTGCTGGTATAGTGCTGGTATAGTGCTGGTCAGTGCTGGTATAGTGCTGGTATAGTGCTGCTATAATGCTGGTCAGTGCTGGTTTAGTGCTGGTATAGTGCTGGTATAGTGCTGGTCAGTCCTGGTATAGTGCTTGTATAGTGCTGGTATAGTGCTGGTCCGTGCTGGTCAGTGCTGGAATAGTGCTTGTATAGTGCTGGTATAATGCTGGTCAGTGCTTGTATAGTGCTGGTATAGTGCTGGCATAGTGCTGGTCAGTGCTGGTATAATGCTTGTCAGTGCTGGTATAGTGCTGGTATAGTGCTGGTCAATGCTGGTATAATGCTGGTCAGTGCTGGTTTAATGCTGGTATAGTGCTGGTATAGTGCTGGTACAATGCCGGTCAGCGCTGGTCAGTGCTGGTATAGTGCTTGTATAGTGCTGGTATAGTGCTGGTCCGTGCTGGTCAGTGCTGGAATAGTGCTTGTATAGTGCTGGTATAATGCTGGTCAGTGCTTGTATAGTGCTGGTATAGTGCTGGTATAGTGCTGGTCAGTGCTGGTATAATGCTTGTCAGTGCTGGTATAGTGCTGGTATAGTGCTGGTCAATGCTGGTATAATGCTGGTACAATGCCGGTCAGCGCTGGTAAGTGCTGGTATAGTGCTGGTATAGTGCTGGTTTAGTGTTGGTCAGTGCTGGTATAGTGCTGGTTTAGTGTTGGTCAGTGCTGGTCAGTGCTGGTATAGTGCTGATATAATGCTGGTTAGTGCTGGTATAGTGCTTGTCAGTGCTGGTTTAATGCTGGTATAGTGCTGGTATAGTGGTGGTATAGTGGTGGTATAGTGCTGGTATAGTGCTGGTCAGTGCTGGTATAGTGCTGGTATAGTGCTGGTATAGTGCTGGTATAGTGCTGGTTTAGTGCTGGTCAGTGCTGGTATAGTGCTGGTATAGTGCTGGTCAGTGCTGGTATAGTGCTGGTATAGTGCTGGTCAGTGCTGGTATAGTGCTGGTATAGTGCTGGTCAGTGCTGGTATAATGCTGGTATAGTGCTGGTCTGTACTGGTATAATGCTGGTATAGTGCTGGTCAGCGCTGGCCAGTGCTGGTATAGTGCTGGTATATTGCTGGTATAATGCTGGTCAGTGCTGGTATGGTGCTGGTATAGTGCTGGTATAGTGCTGGTCAGTGCTGGTATAGTGCTGGTTTAGTGCTGGTATAGTGCTGGTCAGTGCTGGTATGATGCTTGTCAGTGCTGGTATAGTGCTGGTATAGTGCTGGCATAGTTATGGTCAGTGCAGGTCAGTGCTGGTATGGTGCTGGTGTAGTGCTGTTATAGTGCTGGTATAGTGCTGGTATAGTTCTGGTCAGTGCTGGAATAGTGCTGGTCAGTGCTGGTCAGTGCTGGAATAGTGCTGGTCAGTGCTGGTCAGTGCAGAAATAGTGCTTGTATAGGGCTGGTATAATGCTGGTCAGTGCTTGTATAGTGCTGGTATAGTGCTGGTTTAGTGCGGGTATAGTGCTGGTCAGTGCTGGTATAATGCTTGTCAGTGCTGGTATAGTTCTGGTATAGTGCTGGTCAATGCTGGTATAATGCTGGTCAGTGCTGGTTTTATGCTGGTGTAGTGCTGGTATAGTGCTGGTACAATGCTGGTCAGTGCTGGTCAGTGCTGGTATAGTGCTGGTAGAGTGCTGGTCAGTGCTGGTCAGTGCTGGTATAGTGCTGGTATAATGCTGGTCACTGCTGGTCAGTGCTGGTATAGTGCTGGTATAGTGCTGGTATAGTGCTGGTATAATGCTGGTCAGTGCTGGTATAGTGCTCTTTAGTGCTGGTATAGTGCTGGTATAGTGCTGGTCAGTGCTGGTATAGTGCTGGTATGGTGCTGGTATAGTGCTGGTATAATGCTGGTATAGTGCTGGTATTGTGCTGGTATTGTGCTGGTATAATGCTGGTAAAGTGCTGGTATAATGCTGGTCAGTGCTGGTATAGTGCTGGTCAGTGCTGGTATAATGCTGGTCAGTGCTGTTATAATGCCGGTATAATGCTGGTCAGTGCTGTTATTGTGCAGGTCAGTGCTGGTCAGTGCTGGTATAGTGCTGGTATAATGCTTGTCAGTGCTGGTCAGTGCTGGTATAGTGCTTGTATAGTGCTGGTATAGTGCTCTTTAGTGCTGGTATAGTGCTGCTATAATGCTGGTCAGTGCTGGTTTAGTGCTGGTATATTTCTGGTATAGTGCTGGTCAGTGCTGGTATAGTGCTGGTCAGTGCTGGTATAGTGCTGGTATAGTGCTGGTCAGTGCTGGTATATTGCTGGTATAATGCTGGTCAGTGCTGGTATAGTGCTGGTCAGTGCTGGTCAGTGCTGGTATAGTGCTGGTATAGTGCTTGTATAGTGCTGGTATGGTGCTGGTATAGTGCTGGTATAGTGCTGGTTTAGTGTTGGTCAGTGCTGGTATAGTGCTGGTTTAGTGCTGGTATAGTGCTGGTCAGTGCTGGTATAGTGCTGGTATAGTGCTGGTATAGTGCTGGTATAGTGCTGGTATGGTGCTGGTATAGTGCTGGTATAGTGCTGGTATGGTGCTGGTATAATGTTGGTCAGTGCTGGTCAGTGCTGGTATAGTGCTGGTATAGTGCTGGTCAGTGCTGGTATAGTGCTGGTATAGTGCTGGTATAGTGCTGGTATAGTGCTGGTATGGTGCTGGTATAATGTTGGTCAGTGCTGGTCAGTGCTGGTCAGTGCTGGTATAGTGCTGGTATAGTGCTGGTATAGTGCTGGTATAATGCTGGTATAGTGCTGGCATAATGATGGTCAGTGCTGGTATAATGCTGGTATAGTGCTGGTATAGTGCTGGTATAATGCTGGTTTAGTGCTGGTCAGTGCTGGTATAATGCTGGTATAGTGCTGGTCAGTGCTGGTATAGTGCTGGTATAGTGCTGGTATAGTGCTGGTCAGTGCTGGTATAATGCTGGTA